>NC_051155.1:83744521-83859497 GCF_013339745.2 Dermacentor silvarum | reverse complement strand
GCAATCATTCGAGGGAACCAATGTTTTACCAATCGAACCCCGAAGACCCAGACGTATGAAGAGTTCACATTGTCAGCCGAGAAAGAGTTATACGCAATAGAGTTTAATATATTGTTTAGAATTCTATCAATTCGACACTGCCATACAGAAGAGCAAAAACCGAACAATCCAATGCCCTAACGTAATACACTATATACTAAGGCGTGCGCGATAGGGAATTTTGGAAGCATCGGAACAATGGATTCAATGTTAAAAAGTAGCGATAAAACAATTCTGAGCCTGCCGCAAATATATGTCATATGATGATTCCATGAGAGGTGACTGTAAAAGAAAGCACGAAGGTATTTAATAGAGTTTACATATTCTACGGGGACACACTGACACGATTGGCAATTAGGACAGTGCAGAAACACTGGTAAATTTGTAACAGTTGTTTTAAGCGGATTTCTAAAGCAGAACATTTTTGTTTGTTTTTTCTTGTTTAGTGACAAACAGTTATTAGCATACCAGCCTATTGCATCGTACACACTTTCTTAAAGTAGCGCAACGGCTTTTGAGTAACAAACATGTATTGTTAAAAGAACAGTATCATCTTCATACTAAAATATCAAACACTTCGGTACAGCTGACGAAAACTCATTTATAAATATATTAAAACGAAGAGGAGACAAAATAGAGCCCTGAGGCACTCCAGCTTTTAAAGGTAATTTGTTATTGATGAATAACTCATTGTCCAAAGCTATCACCTGCGAGCGGGCGTACAAATAATTTTACAGGAACTGGTAAAATGGCCCCCTGAAACCAAGCAGGTATAGTTTTTCAAGCAGGAGTTCGTGGTTCACAATACCGAACGCTTTAGAAGTGTCGAGAAACAATGCACATGCAAACATGTTTTCATCTAAAGCTGTGTTTAATTCGTCTGAAAATTCCTCGAGCAGAGCCAATGGTGCCCCATCCCGCACCAAAACCAAACTGACGGCTTGATATAACTGAAAGTGTATCTAGAAATGAAGTCATGGCTTCTAAGAAATGTTTTTCTATTTGTTACATGATAGACAAGATCGAAATAGGTCGGTAACTGTCCACACCACCTTTCTTTCCTCCTTTAAAAATTGTCGTCTCAATGGCTGTTTTTAATTCCGTTGACAGTGTGGCGGTCTCGAGGAATCCATGAAGTATGGCAAGGATACTGGATAGCGCGTCGAAGTTTCGTTGGACCAATGATACCGATATACCGTTTATACCAGGTAGCTTATGTCGCCTAAACTCAGAAACTATTCTTGCGAGTACATCAAACGTTATCGTCGGTAAGAACGCAGAAGCTCATATGATTGTTTTCCTTTCCAGAGTGGACAGCTGGCACCGTTGAGGTTGCTCCTGAAACGCGTGCGAAATGTTTATTTATTTATTTATTTATTTATTACATACTGCAGTCCGAAGACCAAGCAGGAGGGGCAAAAAGGGAACATATTGAAAGAAATGAACAAGTTATACAAAAGGTTATAATAAACATTGCTACTGAACTGCAAGTGTACACTAACAAAGGTGATAAATATACACGCGTAGAAAATTTTGCATAACTATGTATTAACAGTTTTATGTACAGAAGGGTAACGAAAACACATCGAAATTTATACACAAACAGTTTAAACACAATCCACAGTTTTATGCACACAAGGGTTAGAAAACAATTTAGGTAACGCGTTGACATAATATTATGGCAATAACAACAATGAAGTTTACACGAAAAGATGCATGTGTTTTTCGAAGTCAGGAAAGCTACGTTCTGGAAAAACATTTGAAGGCAGTGCATTCCATTCGTTAATGGTTCGCGGAAAAAACGAGTGTTTGAAAAGGTTAGGACGTGCAAAGTACGGTGTCAGATCGTGATTGTGACAATGTCTGGTTTGTCGGGAAGAAGGGGAAATGAATTGAGCGGAATCGATACTAAACTGCCGATTTCGGAGCAGGAAAAGAAACTTCAGCCTCGCAATCGCTCTGCGCTGCTTCAAGAGAGGAATGTTGTTAGTAGCTATCAGTGATGAAGGTGAATCAAGATTGTGGTAGCCGTTATATATGAATCTTACTGCTCTCCTTTGGACCACTTCTAGTTTATTAACATCCTTTTTAAAATATGGGTCCCAGGCCACGCATGCGTACTCTATACGGGGTCGATTCACCTTGATTGAAGGTTGTGGCTGCCTGCGCAAGGTCACCTGGAAAAGCGTCGGCTAGCTTTGAATTGACACTCTCTTTACGACGTAGATGGTTTATCAGTGACCACGCCTTCGCCAGGTTTCGAACAGACGTCGAAAGTAGCGTAATTTGCATATCGGATAAGGGCGACAACTTTATTCCTTGCGATTCTGTAGCTAGCGCGAAGCTCAGCATTGCTTGGAGCTCGCTTAAACCGTTTCCTCTGCAAATCTCGGAAGGCGATTGCATTCATGATTTCCACGGTCAGCCAGTTGTGACTTCTTTTCTGTTGAGTCATAGCAATTCGAGTAGAGCTAGGCTTCTTGAAAACTGCGTATTTGCGAACAAAATTGTTCATAAATCAAGACTGGCGCCCCGGCAACAATGAGTGAAGACTGATGGAACTTGCCAATCATCTCGTCCAATTTGCGTTGATCGACAAAGGCCACATGCATTCGTTTATTTCAGTTATTGTTGCGATAGCAATTATATGGACACTTCCACCGGATTTCTGCCGTCGGCGTCGCGGTGAGGTTCCGTATAGATAAAATCGTCGCCGCGCGCCGTATGCCCGAGCGGAAGCGTGCGGGGACGCACGCTGTCACGGAGAGCGAACGCACTCAATCTCCCACGCGCAAGCAAGGAAGCGGGAAGCAAGCGCCGGAGGGAGCGGGGGGGGGGGGGGGGAGGGGTGGCGCACTTTTACTCTGCCAACCACCGCGTTCGTCGCTCGCCCCGCACCGTCTCTTATCTCCACACGGCTCTGACCTTTATGCGCTGTGCATTCGCCGCTCAGTTTCCGTTGAAGCGATAGACCGCACGTACCTTCGCCCGCTGCGGCGTATATGCGCTTGCTGCCAGCGTTTTGACAGTCGTTGTCTGCAGTCATTCAGTGTGATCTATCCATGTTTGTTTGTGCGCGCTCACACCACAGTTAGTAATAGTCGGGCCACATTTTCCAACGCACGCTACACATGCAATGCTGCCCGGATCGGCAGTGCAGCGCTACAGGTGTGTCCCTTCGCACGCGCTGCCCACGGGCAGTGCTTCTCATCAACACCACCGTTTCACTCGCGCCTTCTCGTGGTCATCGAGTCTCTCTTTATGTCGGTCTACTTACGCCGCAGCACACCTGCTCATGTTTACTACAATTCATATTGCTACCAAAGCCGCTCACCTTACTTCGTATGACATTGCTGTGTTGCTATCGCATTCATTGCTTCGCCCTTAGGGCGAAACTGTGACATTTCTTACTTTCCCACCGCAAGGTGTGCTAAATAGGCGCCTCATGCTAAAACGACAGTGAAGGGTCTGCTAAGCGCTACGTGATCACGCATGAATGCAGGTCGTGATTAGGCGCCCGTACAGCGATAAGATCTGAGCAAAAATGCGTTGTTCGGTCATTCACACCTTCTTCACGTATGAACGTGTTACGACCGTGCCTTCTACGCCAGAAGCAGAGAGGGCAGATAAATAATCTGACAATTGAGTTTTGCCTGGGCATAATATATCAATATTTAAATCACCGGTGAGGTAGAACACCTCTTCATAACTGAAACGCTTCAAAACAGTTTCTAGTTCTTGTAGTAAGCGATTGACACTGTTTGCAGGAGGCCGGTAGAGCGCTAACAAAGTAAATGTAGTCTGAAAGCTTACATGTAAGCACAGGCATTCCACGTGAGTGAAATCTACATCAGTGCATGATACTGTGCATTTTTCGTTCACAAAAACTTATATTTTACCCCCTCGACAGGGCGAACTTGTCACACATTTTGCACTGTAACCTTTTTGTAGTGTTTAGGACTGTACGGCACTTTTGCTAGTGCGCAGTGATGCGGAAGAAAGAGAGTCGTTTGGGAGCATTCATAGAAATCAAAGGAACCTTAAAAATATAAATATACAGAAAGTTATAAGCTGCGTAATGGCAGTCAGTGTGCTCACACACACGGCACACGAGAATAAACGGGCTGAAGTAGTCCCGTGCTGAGAGGCTCATGGTTCCCTCGTCACGGCATAGTAGATTCACCCTTGCTGGAGCCAGCTGCGACGACATGTTGAGGCCTCGTCCAGCCTGGTTCTCGGGACGCACGGCACGCTCAGGAACAGCAACGGCAGCAGCCAGGAGACCCCTTGTCCACCACGGCCTCGGTGCCCAAGTCGTACGCCGCTCGAAACCCACGTGCAGCGGTCGCATGTGAGAACCGCGTCTAGCACAGCAGCATATGTGCCAGACTGAAACGCTGCTCGGCACAGCTCAGGGACCGGCGGCGTTCGGGTCAGCCAATGTCTCGAGCACTGGCGGCTGGAGCCCTTCGTCCTTCGTCCCTGGACACCTTCGTCCACGCTCGGCTCCGCGGTTCTCCGCACCTTGCCATGGACGTCTCGCCTGGTAGGACCTCGTTCACCCCAGGAGCCCAGAACTTATGTTCGCCTGGTTCAAACGCTGCGAGATCGCGCCTCGTTCCGCCGTGCTCGTGCACCTGTTCACTTTCTCCTTCTTCACTGAGTTTGGATGGCCGCTTCGGTCTTCTCGCTGCACTTACCAATTACATTTACTCCCCCCCCCCCCCCCTTATAGACAGCTGTTTCACTGAAACAACTTTTCAAAACACGTGCATGGGCAAAGCCTACTGTCCGTAGGGCGAAAGGTGCTCCTATGTAAGCGTTTTTCAACTCGCAGAAAATTAGTTAACGAACTGTTTACAAATGCAGTAAATGCAGTAGGCGCACTTCACGTTGCAAGTCTGAACTCGGCCCATATATTCCGTGCCTACATTTTCGCTACACTTTTTATACTACACCGTGAAGCCGTACTCCATTAGTATCAGACTCTAGCCGAGGATATCCTGCTCTTCGTGTGCTTGGTCGAGCTAATGTAGGCGAGCGGCTGGTGATCGCTCGGAAGTACAAATTGTTTGCCGAAGAGATGACGTGGAATGTCTGGACTGTCCACACGAGAGCAAGGCCCTCTCGGTCCACGTTCTTCTCGTTTCACGAGTGAACGTGTGGGCGGCTTTGACTTCACGGTAGGTCTCACGTTGTTCAAGTGAAGGGAACGGTAGTTCGAGTTCCTCTTGCGGCTTGTTGTATCTGCAACATGACAGCCGTGCGTCCCGCTGTGTCCGTCGAAGCTGGTGTCTCCTCATACTTTTTAAGGAGGTTGATGTGGAACAGACTGGTGCAGGTTCCAAGATCAACAACGTAGTCGATTCGCTGTGTTTCTCTAGTACAGTGAATGGGCTTTTCCAGGTGAGAATTAGGTTGTTGACGGAAGGTAGCAGTAACACCTTGTCTCCAGCGCAGAGGTGACGCGGCTTTGCTTGGCGATCGTAATAGTTCTTTTGCGTCAACTTGGCTTTCTGCAGCTCTTCGTGAGCTATTCTGCACGTCTCTTGCAAACGATCGCGAAGCGCCATAACTTAACCACAGATGGTCTTTGTTTCTCCATCGAGAGTTTCTCGTGTCCATAGTTCCTTCAGTATGGCCATTGGTCCTATAATGTATCGACCATATGTAGGTCGACAGGAGAAAAGTCGGGACTGGACTGGGGAACCTCTCCGTCAGCAAATAATATTGGCGCCAAGTATCTGTCCCAATTCTTTGGACTTTCCTGGCACATGCACCGTATCATTTACTTTAACGTGGCATTAAAACGCTCAATAAGGTCGTTCGCTATAGGGTTGTATGGGGTTGTTGGCAAATGTCGGAAGGACAGCCTGCTTACTTCTTTTATTAAACTTGAAGTGAATGATCGACCTCGGTCGCTGACGATTTCCTGTGGTATTCCCACACGCGAGAACATTTCCACCAACGCTTCTGCTCTTCTTTCCGTTTCAATGCTCGGTAATTCAACGGCGTCAGGATAGCGCGTTGCGCAGTCCACCATTGTTAGGATATAGCGTTTCCATTTGCCGATGTCGGTGAGAGTGGCCCGATTATATCAATCACCACACGTTGGAACGGCGTGTCAATCACTGGCATGTTCCCTAGGGGGACACGTCCGACTAGGTGTTTCGTCACAGTATGCTGACAGATGTCACGAGAGCGCACAAATTGTGTCACCTCAGCCTGCACGCCCAACCAATATCATTCTTCTAGTATCCTGTCAGTGGTGCGTTTGATACCTTGGTGGCCTGCCAAAACTCGTTCGTACGACATCTTAAGGACGAACTGGCAGAACCTTTGGGGAACAACCATCTGGTCGACTTTCTTCCTCATCAGCGATATGTAGTGTCGGTAAAGCATGCCCTATTGTGACTCGGCGTCGAGGACGAGAGGCGGAGTCTAAGAGTAGACGAATAGGAGACGAAAGCTTCATACAATATGTACAGATATGTACAGATATAGCAGGTAATAGCTGGTAATAGCTGCCATTAGCTGGTAAAAGCAGTAAGAGCGCACCAGACCGACGGGGCGGCCGGTGGCAACTCTCTCCGGCTTAACAACGAGCCGGTTCTTCCTTATATTCCCTTGGCGGCGGCTCCTCGTCAACAGGACCCATACGGGGCGGTTGCTGACGTCACCCGCATCGTATTGTGTCGTCGCGTCCCCTTGGCGACTCGTCGACAGGACCCAGAGGGACGGATGGCGATGATGGCCGGTGCGTCACCCGCGACGAATCCATTCGACGCGGATAAATCGGAGGTCCTGTCGCCTCGATGATAGGGTTGGCACGTACTATGGCACAACAGCAGCCCCGCCGCCAGACAATGCAGCCAGAGGTTGAGCTGTCCGGCGCAGCTCGGAAGATTGGATGCGCCGGCTGAGCGACGTCGAGGATGGTTTGGAGGTATCGGCTCTGCCGCTTTTCCCGCCGGTGGTCTTTTCTGCTGCTCGGCCCTGATAATGTCCACTGGAACGACCAAGAATCAATAACGCCAAACCATTCCGGCCAAAGCAAGCAACCTCCGAATGCTCTCCAAATCGCCAGACCAAAATCATCGAACAGAGCATTTTCCCTGATCTGCCAACACTAAACAAAACAAAACAACAACAAAAAATTACCGAACAGCACGAGACATGTATCCGAGAGAAAATTTCAAGATACGGACCCTTTTCCTTTTAATTTGTCAATGCGTGAGGGTTAATCAAATCAGAATTGCTTCGTAAGCGATTCCCAACTGTAGTGCGGGCGGATTGGCAAAGATCAAGGTTGCCGAAGATAACAATCTTGCTCCCGAAAACCCTGGCGTAAAGGCTAAGCGTAGCTAATCTATTCATTTGGGCGCCACTTCGCGGAATTGCGGAACGAAATCCGATAAATGCAAGAGCCAACCGAAAAAGCCCGCCGCTTAGTGCTGTCTAAACGCACTCGGCGAAACGAGTGCGACATTTTTGAAGCACATAAGCTGTCCTAACAAAAAACAACTAAAACTCACGCGAACGAGATGAAAGCAAAGGTGAATCAAAATTATACACTGACCCTTACGCGTACAATACAAAAACCAAGTCATAATTGAAATTAGGAATTTAGGCGTTGCCTAACATACATATACGTAAAAACAACAAACAAAGGAAAACACTGACGCTTTCTCTAGTCGAGCGTTCAGCAATCAGGTCTCAGTAGAAAATTTAACAACTAAAAAATGTGGCTGTCTCTCGCGAACAAAAGGAACCAGAGTATAAAACAAGCGCTCTTCTTAACATCTCAGCCATTTCATACGCCCAACACGCGACTGCATTGCATCGCAACAAAATACACAAAAGCAAAATGATTACTAAAAGGACAAATAATAAAATGGAATTTCAAAGTACCATGTTCACAATCACTTGGTGCCAGCAACCACACCCTTTCAGACGCGCTCGAGCGGGTCGCCCATTCTAGGGTGTACGCGTTGTCCACTCTCGACACCAGAACAAAGCTGAGTTGCCCGAAGTACCTATAATAGCCGTGACTTTCAAACTGCTGCCTCCAAACACTCGGGGAGCGGCGCATCCACGGACCCGCGGGCGCGCTGTCCCTTGGTCCACTAGGCCGTCGCCGTTCTTTCCTCCAGGAAGGAAGCGGCCATTGAAGCAGGCTTTCGAGCACACCCGGCGCTTCGCTACGTTCCTTCACGTTTTCCTAACGTGTTGGTGGTTAGCGCGCTTGACCTGGCTCGTATCGCCGCCCGAGTTCGACTTTCTCGGCTTGCACCTTCGTCGTTTGCCCTCAGTGCGGCTCACAGGGCTTGCGGTCTCAGCACTCGTACTCGCAGGTACGTTGCCTTCTCGTCACAGCGACATCGCTCCGGCCGGCAAAACCAAGCTAGGCTCGCGCTCATCGCTAGATGTCTGTGCCTCTGACAGAACATGACTGCATACGACGCCATCTGAGCTAGCCGGCTCACCCTGAGGTCTCGCCTCTACTGACCGGATTTTATCGCTGCTATCGAGATCAAAAGGGCCACTGTCGGCCACTGTTTGCAAAGCGTCCTCTCTAGACGGCGAAAGAACTGTGCCTTCGAGCTCATCATTTAGCGTGTGCAAAATTGTCACCACAGCATTTCCTATACATCCCGAGCTAGCAGCCATCTCAATGGGTGGCCTGTCCTCGACAAGCTCGGCATTGTCGCTATCATCCTGGCCTTCGCAGTCGGCCTGACTTAAAACATCAAAACGCCTCAACAAAGCCCTCTTAGTATTGCCGTAATCCCGCGCTTCTTCATCGGACAGTCGCTCCAAAACACTCGCAGCTTTAACCGGGAGCAATGTGACCAACTTCTTAGACCAGAAGTCCCGGCTGACACGTATTCCGACTGACACTTCTTCACACACTCGTTCAAAATCAGAGAGAAATTTGACGATACCTTCGCCTGTCCTGAAGGTGGGAAGATAGCTTCGGGCTCGGTGCTATTGAAGCGCTTCAATTTCCCGATCTAGCTCCTTCATCCTAAGAGCCTGCAGTCGCGCTGACTCTCGCTCGCGCCTCTCAGCTTCAAGCTCGCGTCCGCGCTTTTCTGCTTTTAGCTTTCGCTCTACAATCATTTCCCCAGCCTCGTCGGCTTCCTCGATCGTCATGTCCTCCGCCCGCATCACGTCGAGAATCGCATTCTTTGCTTTTTCGGAGCCGGCGGAAATGCTTAACTCCCCGCAAATTTGAATGAGGTCCTAAACATGGAATTTTTCCATCGCGATCTCGTTCCTCGTGTTGCTGGCCCACTAAATTTACTTACTTTAAGCTAGAATCTACTGTTGAAGAAGGTAAATGCATAAATAATAGTCTGCCAAAAAACAATACACTCAAATCATAGCCTACCAACAAACAAAACACTCTCCTAACATCTGCCTGTGCTGGAGAGGTCTGGCGACATGAAACGCAATCATCGGGCACTCATCCAGCCAAAGTGGTTGACCCCGCTCAGTCTGGTAGCTGCCATCGAGCGGTGTAGCAGGCGTCTTCAGACCTCGTATCTCGTAGCTTGCCATCCGCTGTTGAGATACTGATTCGCCAATCCCACAGCTGTCATGCACTATTGCAACTCGGGGTCGAGGACGAGAGACGGAGTCTTAGAGTAGACGAAGAAGAGACGGAAGCTTTATACAATATGTACAGATATGTACAGATATAGCAGGTAATAGCTGGTAAAAGCAGTAAGAGCGCACCAGACCGACGGGGCGGCCGGTGGCGACTCTCTCTGGCTTAACAATGGGCCTGTTCTTCCTTAAATCGCCTTGGCGGCGGCTCCTCGTCGACAGGACCCAGACTGGCTGGTTGCAGACGTCACCCGCGTCGTATTGTGTCGTCGCGTCCCCTTGACGACTCGTCGACAGGATCCAGACGGGGCGGTTGCTGACGTCACCCGCGTCGTATTGTGTCGTCGCGTCCCCTTGACGACTCGTCGACAGGACCCAGGCGGGGCGGTTGCTAGCGCACCCGCGTCGTATTGTGTCGTCGCGTCCCCTTGACGACTCGTCGACAGGACCCAGGCGGGGGCGGTTGCCGACGCACCCGCGTCGTATTGTGTCGTCGCGTCCCCTTGGCAGCTCGTCGACAGGACCCAAACGGGGCGGTTGCTGGCGCACCCGCGTCGTATTGTGTCGTCGCGTCCCCTTGGCGACTCGTCGACAGGATCCAGACGGGGCGGTTGCTGACGTCACCCGCGTCGTATTGTGTCGTCGCGTCCCCTTGGCTACTCGTCGACAGGACCAGACGGGGGCGGTTGCTAGCGCACCCGCGTCGTATTGTGTCGTCGCGTCCCCTTGGCAGCTCGTCGACAGGACCCAAACGGGGCGGTTGCTGGCGCACCCCGCGTCGTATTGTGTCGTCGCGTCCCCTTGGCGACTCGTCGACAGGATCCAGACGGGGCGGTTGCTGACGTCACCCGCGTCGTATTGTGTCGTCGCGTCCCCTTGACGACTCGTCGACAGGACCCAGGCGGGGCGGTTGCCGACGCACCCGCGTCGTATTGTGTCGTCGCGTCCCCTTGGCTACTCGTCGACAGGACCCAACGGGGCGGTTGCTGGCGCACCCGCGTCGTATTGTGTCGTCGCGTCCCCTTGGCTACTCGTCGACAGGACCCAAACGGGGCGGTTGCTGGCGCACCCGCGTCGTATTGTGTCGTCGCGTCCCCTTGGCTACTCGTCGACAGGACCCAAACGGGGCGGTTGCTGGCGCACCCGCGTCGTATTGTGTCGTCGCGTCCCCTTGGCTACTCGTCGACAGGACCCAAACGGGGCGGTTGCTGGCGCACCCGCGTCGTATTGTGTCGTCGCGTCCCCTTGGCAGCTCGTCGACAGGACCCAAACGGGGCGGTTGCTGGCGCACCCGCGTCGTATTGTGTCGTCGCGTCCCCTTGGCAGCTCGTCGACAGGACCCAAACGGGGCGGTTGCTGGCGCACCCGCGTCGTATTGTGTCGTCGCGTCCCCTTGGCTACTCGTCGACAGGACCCAGACGGGGCGGTTGCCGACGCACCCGCGTCGTATTGTGTCGTCGCGTCCCCTTGGCTACTCGTCGACAGGACGCAGACGGGGGCGGTTGCTAGCGCACCCGCGTCGTATTGTGTCGTCGCGTCCCCTTGGCTACTCGTCGACAGGACGCAGACGGGGGCGGTTGCTAGCGCACCCGCGTCGTATTGTGTCGTCGCGTCCCCTTGGCAGCTCGTCGACAGGACCCAAACGGGGCGGTTGCTGGCGCACCCGCGTCGTATTGTGTCGTCGCGTCCCCTTGGCGACTCGTCGACAGGATCCAGACGGGGCGGTTGCTGACGTCACCCGCGTCGTATTGTGTCGTCGCGTCCCCTTGACGACTCGTCGACAGGACCCAGACGGGGCGGTTGCGACGCACCCGCGTCGTATTGTGTCGTCGCGTCCCCTTGGCTACTCGTCGACAGGACCCAAACGGGGCGGTTGCTGGCGCACCCGCGTCGTATTGTGTCGTCGCGTCCCCTTGGCAGCTCGTCGACAGGACCCAAACGGGGCGGTTGCTGGCGCACCCGCGTCGTATTGTGTCGTCGCGTCCCCTTGGCAGCTCGTCGACAGGACCCAGACGGGGGCGGTTGCTAGCGGACCCGCGTCGTATTGTGTCGTCGCGTCCCCTTGGCGGCTCGTCGACAGGACCCAGACGTGGCGGTTGCTGGCGCACCCGCGTCGTATTGGGTCGTCGCGCCCCCTTGGCGACTCGTCGACAGGACCCATACGGGGCGGCTGCTGACGCACCCGCGTCGTATTGTGTCGTCGCGTCACCTTGGCGACTCGTCGACAGGACCCAGAGGGACGGGTGGCGATGAAGGCCGGTGCTGCTCTCAATTACCCGCGACGAATCCATTCGACGCGGATAAATCGGAGTTCGTGTCGCCTCGATGATAGGGTTGGCAGGTACTATGGCACAGCAGCCCTTGAACAAACAAATTCTACGTTTGCTGATCGCTTCGTCGTTGCCTTCCCGATTGACGAGAAACAGCCTTCCAAAGTATGGTCTGCTCACCTGCAACTCTTCCGAACAGGCTCCTCTACTGGTGCCGACTCTTTATACAGTCTTGCAGCATCAGAGTGGTCACATGACGCGTTAGAGCCAGTGGGTTAGAGCACCCCGTCGATGTTCCCAAGAACAACGTCATAGAGTGGCTTTTCCATGCAAGGTGCCAGTGTCGTTACACGGAAAAAACGACAGTCTATGTAGCCCTTAGCTTCTCGAGGCTGCTTAGATGAACCGTCCGAGAGGGTGAACAGTACGCATAGTACCGGTGAAATTCTTTTCCCGTACCAACGAACGCCTGACGACCACACTATTGCATCGGGAATCTCTTAGCACCGTCACAGGATGTCCATCGAGATATCCAGTTGCCGTCGGCATCTCTTCCATCATAATACCAAGACAAATATATTTTCCATCTGTTTTGGCTGATAGGCTTGTTTTCTCTTCGGTTGCAGTGGCAGGAGCCGGACTTTCTTCGTTCCAGGCGGCAGGCATCCGGTCGCAGCAAGCAATGGCACTTGTCGCCTCCTTGTTGCTGCTCTTTACGTTCGGGCACTCGTCAGCTTTATGGCCATGTTTCCTGCATTTCCAGCAGGACGAGGACTTCGGTCCCTTTGACCGCCTCCAACAATCTGCAGCACGGTGTCCTTGCTTGCCACATAGAAAGCACTGATCCTTTCTTTTCCTGGCCTCTGTTACGCAATTCTTGCTCTGCAGGACGGCTTTGCGAATCCCTCCATCTTCTTTTCCTCTGGCGAGATTTGTCAAGCCTTGCGCCTCCAAATAATGGTCAGCCTCTTCGGCTCGCTTGTCGAGGTCACGGCACCCTCGATCTTTCAGGAAGATGACAAGCCTCTCATCGCAACGTAGCAAAAACTGTTCCAATACAATCGTTTCTCTTAATGCTTCAAACGTTTACTCTGTTTTCGCCATCTGCTGCCAATGATCAAAATACCGGAACAGTCGACCAGCAAACTTGCCGCCCTGTTTCCGAATTATCTGGCTGAGCTTCACAAAACTATTGTCGGTATCCTTCAGCTTTTGATAATCTGTGGCATCCTCCGCAGCCATGCGTCCGACCACGCTCAAGGCTTCGCCTGACAGGCACAAGCTTAATGACAACGTCCACCGGTCGCTTGGCCATCCATGGCTGTGGCTACCTGCTCGAAGCGCTCTATGTACGCGTCGAGTTCGTCGCGGCCTTCTTTTTAGGGCGGAATAAGCTTGTGGTGACTTCTGAATGCTTCACCGCTCTTTTCCGCGCGGTCTCTACCATTTTCGACCGTACCAACCGCGTGCTCTACAAGACGACATTTATAGTCTCCAGCAAAGTCGAGCGATCTCCTGTTCATGGGCTACTCGCACTGCTTTCCTGTCTTCAGCTCGTTTATCGCACTCTGTGTTATCCTGCTTGCCAATCCGCTCTTTCATTTCTTTACCTGCCAAGCCAAGCTCCTTGCCACTTGAAATACACTGCTCCCAGTCCATTTCCGACCACTGCACACAAGAGAAGTGTGGCTATTAAGGATGGAAATAGAGCTTAGTCCTGTCGCGGACGCCAGAAATTGTAGTGTTTATGACTGTTCGGCACTTTTGCTAGTGCGAAGTGATGGGAAGAACGAGAGGAAGGCGTTTGGGAGCACTTATAAAAATCAAAGGACCTTATATATATATATATATATATATATATATATATATATATATATATATATATATATATATATATAGAGCCACACCTTGCAACATGTGCTACATAATTAGATCATTCACCATTTTCTTCAAGTATTCCTTATCAGCAGCCGACAAAACACGGATTTCCAAGTTTGCCTTTTTGTTATGCTCTTCAGATTCATTTTGCTCCTGTGCAATCGTTGCAATAACCCAGCCTGACTACGGACAGTATCATTTAGTTTCTGAATTTCTTTGTCTCTGGTCTTTGCGGCATCTTAATTCGGACAACTTGAGCGGTTCGCGTGTGGCCTCATACTGCTTTGCTAAGAAAGTGACGGCGTCTTCAAGATCAGAGACGGTCTTCATCAGCTTCAAGAATTCTGCTTTCAGAAGCAACAGCGAGTCAACTTTACCATGCAGTGCCGGTAGTACTTCTAAGCTTTTTTTACATCCTTGATTTCCGCAAGAAGAGCTAAAATAGCGTCATTATTGCTTGCAGCCTGCGCTGAATCTGAATGGGATAAAGAAACAGATGGTTTTTTGTTAGCTCTGCAGGTCTTGCAGACCCAAGCTTCACATTTCGCCTGTTCCAAGGTATTAAAGGTGTTCGGCGCAATACCCGAGCAAGTCTGTCCCAGATGATATCAACATTTTGCATTCGCAACACGCACGCCATACTCCGTCCATCACTAGGCAGACTTTTTTGACTGGCAATAGAAATGTTGTCTTCAGACATCACGACAGGTTATGAAATCAACGTTTGGCAGTCGGCAGCACGTCACATACAATGGCAAGTAAAAGATTGCAAAGGAAACTATACCTGTGAAAGTACAGGCGATCAGTTTAACAGGCCAATGTATCGCTGCCGACTGCGACGCGGTGCAGGCTGAGTGGGCGTTTTGTGCTGAAGCGCTGGCGAGCGTTGGCAGAAGAGCAGGATCCAGGTGAAGAAATCACCCGAGCAGTGTCGGCTGGCGTCGATGAGCGCAGTTCTGCCAATCCAGCGGCAAAAGCCTTAAGCAACCCAGGGGATCTGTGCATGCAAGTACAGGCGATCAGTTAACACGCCAATGTATGCGAGGACCTTCTGTCCTCGCTGAGTGAAGCTTAGGACATCAGAAGTTATCGTGTCCAAATTTTCTTTTTCCTATTGTTTTTTTTGGTTAAAAATATACGCTTTGGGTAAATTTTCTTACCCTTTCTTTTTTATTTTTCATTGGCTTTATACCCGTTATTGCACACCAGAAGGAACTGGTTTCCCCACCTTTCATTTAATTGGATTTCACAAACCAGGGGACCCGGGGTAATCAGGGGCAGTACATCTGTCAAACGGTAACGCAGGTGTCCTAAGGCGAGCTCAGCGAGGACCAAAACCCTTGCGTAGAGCAAGAAGTCAAATGCTTGCTTGATCTTGAATTTCAGTACGATTCGAGACAGTGAAAGCGGGGCCCATCGATCCTTTTGGCTTTAAGAGCTTTAAGCAAGAGGTGTCAAAAAAGTTACCTTAGGGATAATTGGCTTGTGGCGGCCAAGCGTAATAGCGACGTCGCTTTTGATCCTTCGATGTCGGATCTTCATATCATTGCGAAGCAGAATTCGTCAAACGTTGGATTGTTAGCCCACTAATAGGAAACGTGAGCTGGGTTTAGACCATCGTGAGACAGGTTAGTTTTACCCTACCGATGACCGATCGTTGCGATAGTAATTCTGCTCAGTACGAGAGGAACCGCAGATTCATACACTTGGTTCACGTGCTTGGTCGAGAGACCAGTGGTGCGAAGCTACCATCCGTGTGATTACGATTGAACGCCTCTAAGGCAGAATCCCGTCTAAGCACCGCAACGATATCGTGTGCACTTGCGGCGAAAGCGGGTAAGATTAGCGCCGGGTCGAGCAGCGCGGGCCGCCGCGCTTCCCGGCTCGATGACGCAAAAGGAACCCAGAGAGCGCTACACCGGAGGTCGAGTATTGTCGAGGCCACCGGTCGCTCTCCGGTGCTATAGCTGGCCTGAATCGCTGCAGTGTCAAGTCGTCTGAAGACGACTTATGTAGCTGTAGTGGTGTCGTAAGTAGTAGAGCAGCCACCACACTGCAATCTATTGAGGCTTAGCCTCTGACTGGAAGGCTTGTCCGCAGTACAAAACTGAAACGTACATCCTTCCCGAGGCGATAGATAGATTATGGCAGTGTTGACAGGTGTGGAGTGTGTGTTGTGTGTCCCAAGGCGGACAGACGGACGATAAATTGAAAAAAATATACGAGCTCTTTGCCGGCGGTAAAACGCGCACGAAACGGTTGCTGCGAATGGCAGAAGAATGGCGCAATGGTAGGGGACCGTTGTTGCCACAGCCGCCGAGAGCGGAGTGAAGTCGTTGTGCGGTACGCGACCAAAGTGTATCGTTCACAAATTGTGCCGCTACTGAAGTGCGGCAGTAACGAGAAGCCGAGGGGTGCAATACACGAAAGTGTTCGGATCACGAATGCGAACCGCCACGTCTTTTTAAAAGAAAGCTCTGGAAAAATCTCGTAATTGCGAACCAAGTGGCCACTGGACAGTGTGGTAGCACAGTCCGAGGAAAGAATCTACGGATTCTACTAGTAAAGATCCGCGAAGGGGTGACGCGCAGTGCGAGCAGAGGGAATCGCACGTGCGACCCAACCTCGGTGAAATTCGAAAAATGCGTTCGTGTGCGCGAACGGGTGGCGCGCGATCAGAAATACGAACCAAGGAAATGGGCTACCTGTGCCCATGAGGTGCAGCATGTGTTGCGTGGGGATTTTTGCAGCGGCTTGAGCAGGTCAGCGGAGGGCTTTCGCGCTTCGCTTGGCTTTGCGCGAGCGCTGCATGCTGCCGCCTCGCGCGCACAAGTGCCCAGAGGGGCGGTTTTTACAGCGTAAGCTGTCATGGGCTCATTCCAATAGCCGTTTCGGTTCGCGATGATGCCGCCAGCGGCAGCCGCCGGCGTTGGGCTGGAAATGTGAAAGAAATACGCGTTTCGCCCCGGAATCGAACCCGCGCCCGATGCGTGGGCGTCAGATACTCTATCACTTAGCCACGCAAGCACTGGCCATCGGGCTGCGGAAAATGCCCCATAAGTCAAGCGCCCAGGGGCAGACGACCCAAGCCTCCGCCAGTATGGTGGCACCATATAGGTAAGGTGCCTGCAAGCGGATATGTCTATGTTTAGAAGCGATATGTCCTGGACGACACATGTAGAAAAATTATCTGCAGAACTTAGTAAAATCACGGGATGCTTTAACAGAATCCGGGAATTGATTCCGCTTTGGCTTAAAAAAGTATTATATTACTCCATGTTCTACTCTCGACTTACATATTGCTTGCTCGTTTGGGGTACGACATACTCAAAAAACTATCAACAATTGATAATATTACAAAAGAGAGTCCTTAGATGCTTTGAAAACTACACAGGTAGGCTTCAAGATTTGCGAACGCATGATTTGTTTATTAAACACACTTTACTGAAAGCTAACCCGATATACTACTATAGGCTATTCCAACATATAAAAACGAACAAACTCTACACAGCTAAATCATCCGAGTCAAAATGTCGGTGTTCCCTACGCAATGAAACTAGGATAATACCGAAGTTCAGAACAGTTTATGGCAGGCAACATATAGGCTACCAGGTTCCGCAATTACTAAATCGCCTAAGTCCCCTTGATTTTTGTACTTTGTCAAAAAAATCTATGAAACTGTGTATTATAAAGCATCAAAGGGAGTATGCATGATGTGTATAATTTTCGTGTCATACTGTTGTGCTTTTTTGTTTTATTTTTTTTTACAACTGAATTATGCAATTCACTTTCGTCTCCTATGTTATTTTTTACTGAAGTCACAGGAAATTTATTCTACAGATTCTTAGTCATCTGTATTTAACTACTGTTTAATGCGCATATTTCTTTTGTATTCCGGGCTACTTATCCGGATTAATTTGATTTAAGCTACATGTCATACATCATGTGATCTGTATACTGCTTATGCGACATTTAATTTGATATGAACATGTGTGAAGTATTTCGGATTGTCATTTGTACTGCTGACGCTGAGTGTCAACAGGAGCGGAAGCCCTTTGTCAGGCCTTGTAGCCTTTTGCTCCTGCTCCTTGTTTCTGTAATGGAAGCAAAAATAAAATAAACTTCAAACTTCAAACTTCAGTTGTAAGGCTTAATCGCACTCAGGAGACTGCTGTGCAGAGAACATTACAAGCCGCAGCTCGCCGTCGACACCGGGCGGAAAGTTCAGATTGTTCTCGTCAAAACGAGGTGAACAGACTGCCGCGAAGACCCTGTTGTGCGTGGTGCCTGAATTATAGCTACTCTTGAGCCGCGCCACCAGCTTACGCTGTGACTGTGCTGCGTGTGTCGCGCAGGACTGCGGTTTTTTTTTCTTTGCCCCGGTTGACGTGTTTTTTGTTTGTTTGTTTTTTGCTGCTCCGGCTGGCGTGGTAACGGAGTGCCGTTCTCCAGTCAGCCTCTAGAGTCTCTAAAGGAATCCGTTTATCTAGGTCCATTACTCTGAAGGGATCATGATCATGAGAAAGAAATATAAACAAGAATAAAATTGGGTGGAGTGCATACGGCAGACATTACCAAATCCTGATTGGGAGCTCACCACTGTCCTTGAAAAAAAAAGTTTACAATCATTGCACTCTACCGGTGCTAACATATGGCGCAGAAACTTGGAGGTTAACAAAGAAGCTCGAGAACAAGCTAAGGACCGCACAAAGAGCAATGGAACGAAAAATGTTAGGCTTAACATTGAGAAGCAAGACGAGAGCGGTGTGCATCAAAGAAACGGGGATAGCCGATATTCTAGTTGACATTAAGCGGAAAAAATGAAGCTGGGCAGGCCATGTAATGCGTAGGATGGGTAACCGGTTGACCATTAGAGTTACAGAATGGATACCAAGAGAAGGGAAGTGCGGTCGAGGACGACAGAAAACTACGTGGGGTAATGAAGTTAGGAAATTTGCAGGTGCAAGTTGGACTCAGCTAGCGCAAGACAGGGGTAATTGGAGATCGCAGGGAGAGGCCTTCGTCCTGCAGTGCACATAAATATAGGCTGATGATGATGATGATGATGATGATGATGATGATGACAGAGCTTTTGGGCACGCCCGAGGTAACAGGAGATGACGGTGAGGAATTATTGGCAACAACGTACTGTGAGCGATTAGTCAAAAAAAGCTCAATCCAAGTAAGATTTCTAATGTCAATGTTTAGGCTCCTAAGCTTGTAGAGTAATAGGTGGTAGTTAATATTGTCACGAGCGGCGATCCTGTGGTCGGTGCTTGGACGATGACGACGACGACGGGTGGTTTTTCTGGTGGGCACGCGCTCCCCTGAACGATTGCTGCAGCGTTGTGCGCCTTACCCTGTAAGTATATCCATTCTATATATATTCTCCCCGTAACATCTTTGGTGGAGGTGCGGGGTACGCTCGCTACAACACCGGGAACTGGATCTTCACAGCGGACGGCGCGTTGCTGCCACCACAATGACCGACCAAGCGACCCAGTGTGAGCAAGACCCGTCACCGGTCATTCTCTTGCACCCTCGTGATCCCGGGACATTCAACGGCACCAGCGGCGTGGACGTCGATGCATGGCTGGCAATGTATGAGCACGTCAGCCGCACTAACAAGTGGGACCCGACCATAATGCTGGCGAATCTCATCTTCTATTTGCGGGGCACTGCGCTACTCTGGTTCGAGACGCATGAGGCAGATCTGACGAGTTGGGACGTCTGTAAGCAGAAATTACGCGATCTATTTGGGAGACCTATCGCACGACAACTAGCGGCCAAGCAGGAGCTCGCAATTCGTGCTCAGACGTCTACGGAGCCGACATCTCGTATATTCAGGACGTGTTGTCTCTGTGCAACAAGGTCGACAAGGACATGCCTGAAGTGGACAAAGTGGGCCACGTACTGAAAGGCATAGCCGACGACGCAAGCAATCTGCTACTGTGTAAGAACTGCTCAACGGTGGAGTCGGTCATCGCTGAATGTCGTCGTTTTGAGCTGGCCAAAAGTCAACGTATCACTCACCGCTTCGACCGACTTCCTAATACGGCTGCCACGTCCTCCTGCGAAGGTTTAGCCACGCTTTGGCAAGCGCAAGCTCCAGAAAACGTCACCAGCATCGTCCGTCGAGAACTCGAGGCCATGGCACCCGTTACACCTCATGACGGTATGCAAAGCAACAACCTGGCTCCGATTTCGCTAATTCAGGCCGTGGTTCGCCAAGAGGTCGCGAATATGGGCATTTTACCCACCTTTGATAACGGTCATACTGCTACCAACCCGGTCGCCCCTGTCATCGCTGCTGCAAGACCGAACACGACCTTCAGGCCACGTTATCGAAATCCAGCCGACTGGCGCACACCTGATGACCGGCCCATCTGCTTCACGTGCTCTCGGATTGGACACATCGCCCGCCATTGCCGCAGCCGCTGGCCCACGTCCTATCGCCCAAACACTTACAATCGCCCGGACCATGCACCATATGCCCCGTCGTTCCGTCCTGAGGCCTCAAGTGCTGAACGTCCTCCTAGGGAAAACCGGATCAGCCGCTCACCATCGCCCCAGCGCCGTCAGTCCCGCTCGCCCCAACCTCGCCGCTCTCGGTCTCCCTTTGGCCGCCTCTCGGAAAACTAGCCAGTGCAGCCCCCGGAGGTGACGCTGCATTTACGACCCGGCCTGAAAATCCTCTGATTGTCCCTTATACCCGATGCAACCTTCTTGAAGTTCTGGTTGATGGTGTGGCAGTTACCGCTCTTGTTGATACCGGCGCACAAATTTCTGTAATGAGCTCGAGCCTCCGGCGCCGCCTCCAGAAAGTCCTGACGCCCGCGACTTCACCTACCGTCCGAGTAGCCGACGGGAGTACACCTGCCGTACTTGGAATGTGCACTGCACGCATCACTATTTCTGGTCGCCACACATCTGTTCTTTTTGCTGTTCTAGAACAGTGCCCCCATGACCTCATCTTGGGAATCGACTTTCTGTCCACTCACGCTGCCCTTATCGACTGCTCCGCGGGCCTTCTCCGGCTAGAACTTCCTTCGTGCCCCGACAACGTTGATGCCGGCCCACCCCGGCTACGCTCCGTCGAGTTTCTTCGACTGCCTCCGCAAGCCGCAATATACGTCCAGCTGTCAGCCTTTCCGCCCCTACCCGACGGCGACTACGTTGCCTGCCCTATTCCTGAGGTCGCCATGACACGCAACGTCGCGCTACCCTATACGGTGGTGACAGTTAGAAACAACGGCACCGCCTTTCCCATCCTCAATTTTGGCTACTCGACGCAAGTTCTTCCTCGCGGCATATCACTCGCTCATCTGACCCCATTGGCCGGCCACACGGTTTCTGCCTTGACCACAGAACCTCCACCGGATTTTTCACCGCCGTCATCGCAGTCCGGTTCGTCCTGCGACCACTTCGCCCGCATGATATCAGGAGACCTCGCTCCGGCACAGTCCGCTGCCCTTCGCCGCGTGCTGGTTTCCTACCAGGATATCTTTGACTTTGGCGACCGTCCTTTGGGCCAGACTTCCGTCGTCACCCATCGCATTCATACCGGCGATGCGAGTCCTATTCACCGACGGCCTTACCGTGTGTCAGCTCCGGAGCGTGCTGTCATCCAACAGGAAGTGGAGAAAATGCTGGGCAAAGGCATAATTGAACCCTCATGCAGTCCTTGGGCCTCTCCCGTCGTACTCGTGAAAAAGAAGGACAATAGCTGGAGATTCTGTGTAGACTACCGCCACCTTAACCAGATTACCAAGAAGGATGTGTATCCTCTCCCGCGTATTGATGACGCACTGGACTGCTTGCACGGCGCCAGATATTTCTCTTCTATCGACCTGCGCTCAGGATACTGGCAAATAGCTGTGGACGACCAAGACCGCGAGAAGACCGCCTTCGTGACTCCTGATGGCCTCTATCAATTTAAAGTGATGCCTTTTGGCCTATGTAACGCCCCTGCTACTTTCGAGCGCATGATGGACTCTCTTCTTCGAGGCATCAAGTGGTCCATATGCCTTTGCTACCTGGACGATGTTATCGTTTTTTCGACTACGTTTGAGAGCCATCTCACTCGCCTGTCCACCGTCCTTGATGTTTTTCGCCGCGCTCGTCTTCAGCTTAACTCGTCGAAATGTCGCTTTGGGCACCGTCAAATCTGCGTTCTCGGCCACCTTGTTGACGCTGCAGGCGTGCAGCCAGACCCTGACAAAGTCCGCGCGGTTAGTCAGTTCCCTACTCCACGGTCGGCCAAGGATGTCCGCAGTTTTCTTGGCCTGTGTTCATACTTCCGTCGTTTTGTCCAGAACTTCGCGGAAGTGGCCCGCCCTCTAACTGGCCTACTCAAGAAGGACGTCGTTTTCACTTGGGGTCGTGACCAAGCGGACGCCTTTTCATCGCTCGTTGCCATCCTAACGAACTCACCTGTTCTGGCACATTTCGACCCGTCAGCCAGCACGGACGTTCGTACCGACGCCAGTGGCCACGGTATAGGCGCCGTCCTTGCACAACAGCAGCACGGCCTCCACCGCGTGGTCGCCTATGCAAGCCGCCTTCTGTCGCCATCGGAGCAAAATTACTCTATCACAGAACGAGAGTGCTTAGCACTCGTCTGGGCCATCGCAAAATTCCGTCCGTACCTGTATGGCAGGCACTTTTCCGTTATTACAGACCACCATGCGCTTTGCTGGCTCTCCTCGCTCAAGTACCCCACTGGTCGCCTTGCCCGTTGGGCACTCCGCTTGCAAGAATACTAATTTTTAGTGTTCTACAAATCTGGACGACTTCACCAAGACGCTGACTGCTTGTCGCGATACCCGGTCGATCCCCCTGATACACTGGAAGATGAATCTGCACACCTTTGTTCTGGCCATTGCAGATTTCGTCTAATAGCTGACGAACAGCGCCGCGACTCATCTTTGCGGCCTATTATAGACGGTCTCAACTCGCCACACCCTGACCCTTCCCTACGGATGTTTGCGCTCCACAATGACACCTTACACCGCTACAACGCCCGGCCTGACGGCGCTGAGCTCTTGCTTGTTGTCCCCGCGCATCTTCGCTCTACTGTTTTGCGCCAGCTTCACGATGCACCGACGGCCGGACACCTAGGCGTGTCACGCACGTATGATCGCATCCGTAGGCGCTTCTTTTGGCCTGGTCTCTACCGTTCTGTGCGACAGTACGTTGCGGCTTGTGACCACTGCCAGCGACGCAAGACTCCTGCCCTACTGCCTGCTGGCAGCCTTCAGCCCCTCGACATCCCTGATGAACCATTTTTCCGGGTGGGACTCGATCTTCTAGGGCCTTTTCCCATGTCAACCACTGGCAATAGATGGGTTGCAGTCGCTACTGACTACGCAACGCGGTACGCTGTTACACGAGCACTTCCCACCAGCTGTGCTACTGATGTAGCCGATTTCCTTCTTCACGACGTCATCCTGCGCCACGGTGCTCCTCGTCAGTTAATCACGGACCGCGGCCGCTGCTTCCTGTCTAAAGTGGTCGACGACATTCTTCGTTCTTGCAAGACCAATCACAAGTTCACCACTGCGTACCATCCACAGACAAACGGCCTTACTGAACGCCTCAACCGTACTCTCACAGATATGCTTGCTATGTACGTGTCTGAGGACCACCGAGACTGGGACATTAACTTGCCTTTTGTGACCTTCGCCTACAACTCTTCTCGTCACGACACAGCTGGCTATTCACCTTTTTATCTACTGTTTGGCTACGACCCACCATTGCTATGGACACCATACTTCATGCTCACGCAGACACATCCTCTGCCTATGCTCGTGATGCTCTTGCCCGTGCTGACATCGCCCGTCAGGTTGCCCGCGATCGCTTGTCGGCTTCACAGGTCAATCAATAATGTCTCTATGACCGCCGACACCGGGAGGTGAACTTCCCTCCAGGATCGCTCGTCTTGCTGTGGTTCCCGTCACGTCGCGTTGGCCTATGCGAAAAACTCCTCTCCCGTTATGCTGGCCCTTACCGCGTCGTACGCAAAGTCACTAATGTGACCTATGAAATCGCTCCGCTAAATCCTACGTCGGCCTCTGCAACAATCGCGAGTGACATAGTCTATGTCTCGCGTCTTAAACCGTACCACTCTCGGCCCGGGCCCTAATTGCACCGGGACGGTGCTTCTGCCTGCCGGCGGGTAATGTCACGAGCGGCGATCCTGTGGTCGGTGCTTGGACGATGACGACGACGACGGGTGGTTTTTCTGGTGTGCACGCGCTCCCCTGAACGATTGCTGCAGCGTTGTGCGCCTTACCCTGTAAATATATCCATTGTATATATATTCTCCCCGTAACAATACATTCATTGCTGGTAACATACTTCACATCTTTACGTGATGGAGCAAGGTGACGCCAAAAACGCTGTGGCAAATCCTTCATAAACCATTATAAAGTGTGGGAATAGTATTGTTCTTTCGCAATAGATAATTTTTCCTTTAGTATTATTGAAAGATCTCGAATCTCGTTATGATATTTGTTTCTAATTTTCCTTCTACGTTTTAATTTCCGCTTTAATTGGATGATTTCTCGGTTCACCTAAGGATTACGCTTTTTCACATTTTCTGTCTTCATTGAAACATAGTTATGCATACAGTAATTGACAATACCTTTAAACTCATCCTACAGCGTATTGACCTCAGCTGCTCCATCAAACGTCTCCAGTGCAATCTCCAGGTAATCGAGGATGCTGACATCATCTGCTGCAGCAAAATTTCCTACGAGTATTGTATCTCTGTAGAGCTTGACTGGAAAAACTTTTTTATGCACAATAGGACAAGTTTGTGGTCTGATAGTGCCTAATTAACAGAAACGGCATAATCAGTAATCCTGCTGTCTATAAATACAAGGTCAAGCACTGACTGAATATTTGGTCCAATTCTAGTTGCTTCATTCCCAACCTGCGTAAGATCTCTGCTAAACACCATGTCAAATAATGCATCACAGTGTTTGTAGTCTGCTGAGCCAATCTGTCGTACATCCCAACGAATACCTGGCAGGTTAAAATCACCTGCTATGATTAGACGCATGTTTTCAGACATATTGTCAGTCAAAAAGTCGTGAATTGATTTTAGAAAGTCAAGAGGGGCATTAAGAGGTCTATAAACAGCACCAATCACGCAAGGAGAGCCGCACAGCGTTGATCTACACCAAATACTCTCGTTATCGGGACATTCGCGTATCATCACACGCTCAATATCTTTTTTATGAACAATCGCTACGCCACCACCACGAGTTTCACGATTCTAACGAATTATTTGATAAGAGGGGGGGTATTATTTCGCTGTCGGCTATGTCCGAGTGCAACCAGGTTTCGGTCACAATGACAATACCAGGGTTATACAGAAAAAGAAGATGCTCAAATTCAGTGGTTTTGTTCACTAGGCTGCAAGCATTAATATTTATTAGCGTAGAATCCCGGGTTTGTTTTCTACACTCTCATTCAGACTCACGTGCAGTTGTATTTGTCTTGCTTGTTTTTATTCTACAGGACTACGCTTCGTTCCACGCATACAACTCGCTGTTGATAACAATCTTGTCATACGCGAGTCGAACCTTTAGCCCCGTTCCATTTCTGCTTTCGCGCTTTCCCATATATTTTTCCACTTCCGTAGCATGTTTATGGAAAAATCATCCGAGACAGAAATACCGGTTCCTTTTAACTTTCTGCTGTTCTTGAACGCCGCTGTCTTTTCTTTGTAATCGAAAACTCTCATGATAACAGGGCGAACTTTTCCTTCCTGTTTTCTGCCCAGCCGATGTATTCTTTCAGCTGTGGTTATTTTAACGTTGAGTCGCTCTCGGAAAAGATCAGTTAACACTTTATTTTCAATCTGTTCAGCTTGTAACTCCCTGGTATTTCTTTTTTTTTTCTCAAGGACGCGACTAACCGGTAGAAGGGTAATCTCGACCTTGGCATGATAGTTGTGACCTTTCTGGCTCCGGATGATTCTTTTGTTTAATTCAGGCGCCTGGCATTGAAGGGCTTACACCTTTAAACAGCGAAAGGCTTTCACAGTCACTTCGGTAGCTGCACGGAAAGCGCGGAAAATTAATCCACTTTCAGCACACGAGCTCTGAACCAAGACACATATTCGCGAGAAAGGAGCTCCTATATTACCCATTGCGCGAAATGCATCCACATATTGCACCTCATTATCCCGTTCTGTTTATGAGCCGCACTCTGCTGCCTGTATTCTGTATTATGCCAAAAAATATAGTTTGTGCAGTGTCAGTAGCCTAAACGTAAAACAGGAAATTGAAGTCATCGCGTAGACTGATATATCATAAATTGCAAGAAAGAAACTGAAACTGTACTCAATAATACTCACAATGCAAACTTTGATGCATGTGATTCATTTCAATTTCCTATCTGTCCCAGAGTAGAAATATGCTGTTCAGACGGTAAACATAGTTAATTTTGCAAAATTTGATAAGAATTTTCTTCTCCAACATGTGTCCCTATTGCTTATGTCCATTTCTCTCTATCAAATATATGATCGAAATGTCACTAAGTCAAATTATGAATCATTTGAAACATAAACTGGCTTCTCCACATAGGAGAAATGCCTTAGGAACTTGAGAATGTAATAATACACAATCATTTGTTTGCATAAACTTCCTGGCTATAGGCATGTAATGAGAAGCTCAAATGTATTGCACGGCTTTGTCTTTTCACCGCAATTTGATCCACTCCATTTATACAAAAATGTACGTTTTTCTTATTTTAGCGCGTGAGTCCGAAAGCACAAAGCCACTTATTTAACAAAGCGATATACGTTTCAAGAGCTCGTTGATTAGGTTGTCATTTGAGCAAGGAAGACGAGAGACTTTCATGCACAGACAAAATAAGCGGCTAAGAGCGACAACTGATTAGTTATTTCAGAAGGAAAAACTGAGTTTAGCTATGTAGTGTTAAACTATATAGCTTTAAATAATGCCCATATTTATACATCGCCGGACAGTGGTCATTAGAGATCGCAGGGAGAGGCCTTCGTACTGCCATGGACATAAAAATAGGCTGCTCCTGCTGCTGCTGCTGCTGCTGCTGATATTATTATTATTATTATTATTATTATTATTATTATTATTATTATTATTATTATTATTATGAAACATTGCCAGAGGGGACCGCGCCTCATCCAAGAAATACTTCTTAAAGCTAATTAATTTATTTATTTGCGCCGTCAGCACTCGAAGGCATTACGGAGGGTGTGGGTCGAGCAGGTTAAACAAATAATGCAGTGATTAAAAAGTAATTTTCTAACCATGTAGTTTTAGCTGGTGGTACGTGGAAAAAACTTCAGTGCCCACCAGGTAGGCAGCTTTACAATTATACCATATTACCTGATTTTACAAAGAATTAGAAAGGAACATAGTATGTAATTACCAATTAGGATTACACAACGTATGCTAGTTGATGTTTCATGAAACTTGCGTATATTAGTACTCTTTAGCAAATCTTTAGGGAGGCGATACCACTCAAGGACTCTGCGAGGCGAGAAAAAGCTTAAGCAAGTTAATGTGACTAAATCTGATGCGTATTTTGTACAGCTGATCAATACAATGCGATATCTGTTGTGACGGGGATACAGCCGTACCCGGATATATCAAACCAACTTATAACGAATTATTCTGTATATCGAACCGCTGTAAATCCCCTTGAAATTTCCATGCAAGTTCAAGCGTATATAGAAGGCCCGTTCACCAGCACATTCGATATATCGAACGCGGCGCCACGCCATAGACCTCATAGTCCACTTTGTGCACATTGAGGTATTCTGGCCCATGGAGGTGGAGAAGAGAATGTGCAGTTAGTTGAGCCCCGTCGAGCTGAACGGCTAGCCCGCATGCTACCTCAAACGTCAACATTCCTTCTATCCGATTTTGGAGGCGTCGTCGTGTGGGTTTAGTGCCATTTCTCGAGTTTATTTTCCGCAAGCGATGACCATTGCAAGTGTAAAGAAACGAGTCAACTTGGACTTTTCAATGAAGTTGAAAGTGATCAAGCAATTTTTTTTGCGGGTAAATAAAGTGTGCTTGCCTTTTTCCCCCAGTTGCGTGCAGTAAGTTAGCGGCTCTCGGATGCACTAATCGGTAAGCCACCGCTTGCCCCAGGGCCTATTATTTTGTATATCGAATTACCTATACATCGAACTTTTTTGTGATCCCCTTCAGATTCGATATTTCCGGGTTCGACTGTATCAGTTTAAGAGTTACACAGTGAAGTTCAGTTTTATTTGAGGTTAGAGTAGCTATTCGATCATAAGTTGAACATATAAAACGAGTGGAGTAATTTTGCTTTCTAATGAGGTAATAAATATAATGGAATTTCACACATTGGATGCATACTGAAATTTTGTTCCTATTAGTGTTCTTTAGTAGAAACTTGAGAGAGAATGGTGACATTACAAGTCATGGAATCCGAGACATCAACTACTGCGGCGAAGCCGACCCTGGGGCGATGCGGTCCGCGTAACTCTACGGGAAGCATTAAAAAAAATCGATTGCTAAGCAATGTCTCATTTTTCGCGAATTGCACTTTAGGCACCTAATCCTGATAACGGTATCACGCTATAAGTGGCATCCCTTTTAATTTCAATAACTGGATGTTTTTCCTCCGACGCTTTTGTAGACCCGTTTATAATGCATGAGGTGATTTTTTAAATGCTGATTGCAGCGCAGAGAGAACTCATGCACTAATGCACTCTGGTAGTGTATACTCTAGGTCTCTCTATATGTCGGTAAAGTTTGGTTAATTTGGCTAGCTGAATTTTTTTACTGGGGCGCTTTTGTTCAGGCGAAGCAGCACTACAGGGGTAAAATATTCGTCCGTCGTTGTATTGAAGGGAATAACCTCGTCGATCACATTAGCACTCATAGACTCGAATGTGCAGCTATGATGCACATTCGTGCCCAGATGTACAAGCAAAGATGACACTGCCCAATTCTGCAACAAGTAGCGGATCGATTAGCTTCATGGAATGACATGCACGCATTAAGCCCGTCTACGCACATTGTATTTCGTCAATTTTCAGCTGATGTTAAAATGTTTTATTTCGTATTTAGAAAGATAAACATTACGTTCTAGCTTAACCTATGAATACCCATCAGTAGTTACATTGAATTATTGACCAACCAATTATGTAATTACACATTAAGCTAATTAATAGAACTATGTTTACGTCTCTCGCTTTTACACACCTGCAATGTAATGAACATCAAATGAAATATAAAACAAGTAATTCACCAATGAGGCCTGCTGGGAACATGTATGATGAAGTCAGTAATAAATATGAAGCAGTTATTTTACTGGTACATCAGTTGTTTTGATTAGTGCACGTCCTCATTGGGGCCATTCGCACTTTAAAACAATGAGCTTCTTGCGGAACATTAACAACTGATCACGCCAAGTTTACCTTTCATAAAGCATTGCGTCATGGATATCAAATGAAAAGTTATTCAAACAGTGACTCAATTATGATAACTAGGAGTGGCAGGACTGAGTTACTAGTCATCATGGATAACTTTACATAATGTGAAAGGGGTAGCCTTTATTCATATACGTCGTCATTGTATCAATCCAAAATTCATTAATATATTATTTATTTGTTTACCACTGCTGACGGATTACACGCAATTATTATTGATCACTAGTAATACGCTCAGTTCAATGTTCTCGCATTTTATAAAGTATTGCTTAATGGATATATAGAAATGAAAAGTCAGATAAACACTGATTCAATAATAAAAACTACGAGATGATAAAACCAAGTCACTTGCTATCACAAATCACTTTTTTTAGTATGACAGTGGTAGCCTTGATTCGAGCACGTCGTTATCGGCATCAATAAAAAATGGGTTATATGAGTATCTTTGGTTACCATTATTAACATATGATGCCGAGTCGTTAGTGATCACTAGTTCGATGTGCTCGTACTTTTAAGCAGCATAGCTGATTCGGAGAGTGGAGCCATGGTCTGCCATTTTGTTTCAGGTGTTGCCGTGAAGGCACTCCTATAGTTCCAATAACAACTCTGCTCTGTGCCGAGTAGAACTATTTATATCACTTGTCACGGCGTGACGACGCTCGGCCAACAGCGATGCCGGTGGCGCAAAGAAAAGAGGGCCCTGCATATACAGGGGCACTATCCCTCACCAGTACACGGGAGCCCAAGCCCTGTGTCCACAGAAGTTCACTTAAGAGATTTGAAATTGGAGATGTGATTTATGGTAAATGAAAAAAAAATATATAATCACGATAAGTAAGCCAGAGAATGGTGATTCCACTGTCAATATGCATCAAATCGACAGATTTAACAAATGAAAACTTTTCTATAATCGCAAAGGAACATTAGCATCACTTATGCTAAATCACTGCGTTTGATCTCATGTAAAGCTTTCACTGTTGTTGTATTTCCTCTATAATAATGATTTAATAATGTAATAGTAGTAGCAGTAGGGGTAGTAGTAGCAATAGTATTAGCAGTAATTATTATCGTTGTCATCTTCGTTGTTACAAGCTCGTAGAAATGGTCAGTGGTTGTTGCTGAGCAAAAACGACAGGCAAGAGTTGACATGGAAGATGTAGAAGAAACGAAACGGAAGCAAGTTTGAAATGGAGACAGTGGAGCACCTAAATCAATAAATAGTTATGATTACTTCGCTCTTTGTTGATCCGCTCCTATGGCACCAAGGCACCAAGGTTACAGATGACTGGCAGAAAAGTAATGCAGTTCTGGGAGTGCAACGCTTTAGCGTTACGAATGTTTGCTACCTCAATTTTCAACAGATGGAACACGGAATTAAAGGGCGGCAGCACAGGTTGTAGAAGTCACATAAATATAACGCTCAACGAGCGTACCAACGACCGCTTACTCCCACCGTTAAGAATATAAAATGCCTTTTATAAACTCGAAAAGTGAATTCGCCGTCACATTTGGCTCTCAGATGAGGGAATTTATTTATTTGCATCAGGTTTCCGAAAACCCAAGGAGCTCTTGGCTCGGTAGTAGGACTTGCACATATATTTTAGCAAAGCTAAAAAATGCCACAAATACGTAGATTTGCGTTGCGAAAATCGTTGCGAAATGCTTGCGGATGTGTGGCACTGTTTCGTGTATTCAGAAATGATTTACTATTGTGGACAGGTAGCTCGCAGCAAAAGAAACGAATGTGTCGGATAACTTTACATAAACAAAACATAGCACAATGGCGATGAGAAATAAAATCATCTTGGTTGTATATCTGAAATTTTAGCTGAGCTGCGCTTGGCTGTTTTGCATCCTGCATGGATAAAACAAGGATAAAGCAATTTGGATAACAAACATGGATAAAACAATTTCTGTCTAACCGCACCCAGTACGTGACAACCAATAACGTCTCTTCTGTCCCTACTGCAGTAACATCTGGCGTCCCGCAAGGGTCCGTTCTCGGTCCTTTGCTCTTTTTAATTTACATCAACGACCTTTCTTCCTGCGTTTCAACTACAACTACCCGGCTATTCGCAGATGACTGTGCAATCTACCAAAAGATACCTAACAATACAGATTCGCTTAAACATCAATGTGACCTCGACAGTGTCTTCGTTTGGTGCACTAATTGGCTCATGACACTCAACCCAACCAAATGAAAAAGCATGCTATATCAAGGCGTTCTTCTACTCAAAGTATGCCTATCTACTTCCTTAACAATGTTTCTTTACCCCCCACTGACTGTTATAAATATCTCGGCGTTCATATCTCGGGTTCATACCGACGCACTCATACGACGTCAGTCCCGCTCGCCTACACCTCGACGCCCCTCGTCCCCGTCCTACGCGGGCCGCTTCTCGGGAAACTAAGCAATGCAGCCCCCGGAGGTGAGGCTGCGTTGACGACTCGGACTGCAAAACCTCTGCTGACCCCTGCTGCTCGACCGAACCTTGTTGAAATTTTTGTTGATGATGTACCCGTTCAAGCCCTCATCGATACTGGCGCTCAGGTGTCGGTTATGCGATCAGATCTTCGTAGCCGTCTCCGTAAAGTCCTGACACCTGCCGAGTCGCCTGCCGTCCGAGTGGCTAATGGCAGTACAACAGCCGTGATGGGAATGTGCGCCGCCCGTGTTACCATTGCCTTTCGTCCTGTGTTAGTCCTGTTCACTGTACTGGCCGAGTGTCCCCACGAAGTGATTCTTGGAATCGACTTCCTGACTGCTCATTCAGCACTTATTGACTCTGCAACCGGCACCCTTCGCCTTGAACTGCCCCATTACTTTGCCGACCCGAACGAAGACCACAAGTCCCGACTTCGTTCTGCTGAATTTGTTCGCCTGCAACCTGATGCTGCGACCTACGTCCTTATGTCGCCTTCTCCTCCACTTCGAGATGGTCCTTACGTGGTGTCTCCACTTTGCGACGTTCTCCTGGCACGCCAAATCGCACTACCCAGCACCTCCACCAAAATGTTACGGGGAGAAATTATATGTATTTACAATATATACAGAGGGTTGTAGCTCTGTGGCCAGGGTGACACCATCTACCGAGCTCCGAGACACTTCAGCCTCTTCTTCCCCAACCAACGTCATTTTTTCCACAGAGGTACAAACTCGTACGTGACAATATCACGTCTAATCTGTCCTGGGATATTCATATTGAATATGTGACTAGTTATGCGAGCCGCATGCTTGGTTTTTGCGTCGTAATTTTTCCACTGTCCCATCTCCCGTTAAGTTAATGCTTTACAAAAGCCTCGTACGCTCAAAATTAGAGTACGCATGCGCTATATGGGACCCTAGTCAAATATCCCTCATAATTACCTTTGAAGCAGTTCAGAATTGCGCCGCGGGTTTCATCCAGTCAAACAACTCCCGTCATTCTAGCGTCACGTCCATGAACACAACATTAAATTCACCGGAACTTTCTCTCCGTCGCAAATGCTCCCGCCTGAATCTTTCTCATAAAATGTACCATTACAATCAAGTATTGAAACTCGCCCTATTTTCACCACCTTGCTATGTTTCAGCTAGAACCGATCACCTTTTCAAAGTAAGCTTCTCATTGTGTCGGACTAACTTATATCATTATTCTTTCGTCCCAAGAACAAGCACTGAATGGAACCACCTTCCCTTTTCCATTGCTCCCATTGCAGATGTAGAACGTTTCAAGATCGTCTGGGAAAATTTCTTGTAACTGATTATCTGTTATTTCACTGCATACGTTTGTAATCATACCACTCCTTTCTGTAGTGCCTTCGGGACTTGAAAGTATTTATAATAAATAATTAAATGAATACTGTTTCTGGCGTTAACATAGGTGTCTCTTCTACTCCAGGAAGCGCGGCTAAGTACAGAGCAATGAACCGTGTGTGGTAGCTGAGCGAATAAACATTTATATATATTTCACATAGCGTAGGCTCTTACACCAGCTAAGGTGAAATTACCCATACCACTTCAACAGTTTATGCTGTAATTGTCAGTGAATACTGCTTGTATTTTAATAGTTTAGTATGCATTTTGTTGAAAAAAAAATTTAAACGCGGAAAGCGCCGGTGCGACATCGTCAGCAACATTAGCCACACCCGCATTAGGTACCTAATCGTGCTGTGGATTCGTCCGGCTGTGAGACGGCTAAAAATACATCTTCTTTACGGGGTTTTACGTCCCAAAACCAGTTCTGATTATGAGGGACTCCGTAGTGGAGGGTTCCGGATTGATTTTGACCACCTGGTTTTCTTTAACGTGCACTACAACGGAAGCACATGGGCGTTTTTGCATTTCGTCTCCAGCGAAATGCGCCCGTCGCAGACACCACGAGAAACTATGGCTTGAATTGTTTGCCCAGCGTAAAATACCGGTAGTTTACCGGTAAACTACCGGTAACTACCCGTAGTTTACCGGCTGATAGGGCTTCAGCTCCCCCCCCCCCCCCCCCAGAAATTTTTTCGTGCTGGCATGCACCGCCGAACAAAACAACCACCGGCGCCAGGAAATATTCTTGTTTTTGTCTACAATGACTTTTTCACGCTCGCAAAGACATTTCGGCTCGAACATTGCGAACTCGAGCTAGATTTTGTGGCAACGCCTTTGTACCTGGAGTCGCACAACGCAAGCAGCCCCATCCGAGCAAAAACTTTCAAGGGCTTTTCGATAGTGATCGGGCGCGATGCGGCATCTCGCAGCGGCCGCGGAACCTACGGAGCGCATGGATTCTAATTGCGAAGCTTTATGGGCATAAAGTTCTCATAAACGTTTGATGCGAAATGTGCACTGACATTTCCAAAGGCGTGCTTTAGATGTTCAATTCTGGAACTTTATGGGTTTAATATGTTCTTGTAAACTTGGGCTAATCTGCGCACACTGGAGCCCTCGTGTTCAAGCCGTTCCAGAAATGGAAGCCCGCGCTCGCAATCTGCCACACAAACGAAAATACTAATTATGACCATGACTGCCTGGTGGCAGTTGATAATTTCTCGAAACATTTTCAGGAAGGGCGCCCGGTGTGATCGATTAGCTGGACCAGGGCCGGTAAAGTAAAATATGAGAAAACAGAAGAAAGTTAACGGCCTATTATTGAGGCAGTTCATTTTTGCGGACGACAAGGTCTGGCTTTCCGTGGCCATAGGGACAGTGGTCCTATGAATTTAAGCAAATCCCCCCTGAAAATATTGACATTTTCAGAGCGCTTCTTTACATCCGAGCTGATTGTGGAGATACATATCTGAAGAACCACTTGAATGTTGCCCCAGTAATGCCTGGCATTTAAGCCCAGATGTACAAAACCAAATTATAGAAATTTGTTGTGAAATTATCAAAAAAAGCCTAGATGCAAAAGTAAACGCTGCAGGATGCTTCTCCATATTTGCTGATGAAACGACCGATATTGCTGTAATCCAACAGTTTACTGTTTGTTCAAGCTACCTAAACGTGGATACCAACGACATCGAAGGAGTACTTTTAGGTTTTCGCACCAGAATAGATGCCCTCTCTCATCGCGACTGCAGGTTCCATGTAAATGTGTAGAAACTGCTTCAGATTCTAGTCACCCTTCCAGTGACCACTTCAAGCGCAGAGAGAATATTTTTTAACATGCGATTACTAAAAAACTACTTGCGCTCTACAATGTCTGGGGCACACATGGTTAGGCTGGCGCTTCTATACGCCCACAGAGACGTCGGCATCAACGTGTCCGAAGTCATTGACCACTTCGCTAAACTTTCCCGCCGAGCGAAGTTTGTCCTTTAGATAGCGAAGCGGCAAAAACCTATGCAAGTAAAAGCTCTGTTCCTTCAGGCCCATAAACTCGTTATTATGAAAACGTATGACTGTTGATTAGCTTCTAAAACTGCAGAAATTTTAGCCGTTTAATCAAACAGTTAACATCATTATCATCATTATCATGTGAATACGAAAATTACGAGGACATCAATAACCAATTTTGACCGACCTTGTTCATTGAAAGCTCAGCTCTCGTGGCGTTTCCCAACAAACACACTCGGATATTGGGTACTTCAACTTGCCGCATCATCTTTGGCTTTCGTTTCTCCGTTTCTTTCCTTTTGGCTACCTGCTTTTACTTCTTTTTTGAAGCAAAGCAATAGCCTTCTTTGATTTTGGGTGCATAATTATTCTTGGCGCTGTGCAGGCAGCTAAAATGCACATTTTTCTACTGATTTCTCCACTTTCTTCTATTATTCTACCCATATGGTGCTATCACGACCGCAGCATGGCTCAAGTACATATCACGATTTCTGCGATCATAGTATTGTTCTTGCCTGGATCGTCTGTCTTTCTATGCGTAAAGTTTACTATCACTGACTGCGCAAAATGTTTATTTGTCTTCTTTGACGCATTACATACTGTGGCGTTTGCTTAAGTGCGTAGATTTATTGGATTCTTATACGTATATTTAAATATCTTGTTGCGAGGTTTTGTGTATAAAAGCAGTGAATTTGATCTTCAGTGCCACTCTTCTGCCTTTTATCAACTTGTATTTTCGCATTTCTATTGTACATTTTGCGGAATTCCTGCTTCTTATATGTACTCACTGTTGCGACTATAATATCGGTATAATTACAATGCACGAGCAGTAACAACTGCTCATGTGCAATATATTGCAACGAAGGACAGCGTCATTGAGGTTTTTCCCTGGCCGTTGCATATGTACAATTGCGAGGAAAAGTTTGTGGACCAAAGGTGCCACGATTTGTTTTTCTTCGCAGCCTGGGCATTCCAGCTGAAATCAAGAGCGCAAGCCTACGTGCGCGTGTTTGATCAAGAACGTATTAAGCGAATTCGAGGCTGCGGAGCTGCGCTTGAATATATTAAAATTTTTTCCTGATGCCATGGTCTCCAAACTTCTGCTCGTGACTGTGCAAAAAAGTTAACAAGGTTCTTGAATTACAAATATTTATCAAAATATTTGCGCTCAACTTGTCCTTTTCATGGCCTTTACGTTTTTCACATCAGCTACATGTACTGCTTTGCTGGTTTCGAACTGATATAGTTCTAAAGTTCGCGTGATATTTACTTATTAAATAGACAAAATAAACGCGGCAGCATTGATATCAGTTATTTCTGCCACAATTTTTGGGACATACGAATATATACTGTTATGAAAAATACATATTTTACTTGACAGTGGGTAGCATTCAGTAATTCGTTTGCAGCATGTAATATACAATCACATTGGCAATGCAGTTATTATTCATGTATTTGATCCCTCGAGAAATTCTAGAAGGAGGAGGCCGCGCTGCAACGTGACCTCCCCCCCCCCCCCCTCCCAGAACAAAATTTCTGGCTATGGCACCGTGCAGTGAAGCAGGTCTTTGATCACTGACCAGTTCCAGATGATTTTCTGCATTTACTCCCGTCGCTTACCAAGCGCTCAGAAAAGGTCTTCGGCTGAAATGTACCAAATTTTCTTTAGAAACCCACCAATTTACTTTGTTCACAGGAACCTCGCTGAGAGAACTGACGTCAATCCGAGCGTTTGTTGACGTGATCTTTCTCTTTGCGGCGTCGGCCATTTTCGTCAGGCCGCTCTTTCGAGATTCTGCACCCGCTTTCTTGAAGCGGGGCTGAGCCTCTAAACGCCTATCAATAGCAGCCAAACTGCTGATTCACAGTAGACTAGCTGGTCGCTCGTCTTACACGCGCGGCGGTTATCAGATCAGCCATTCCTGATTCGCGCTCGTCCATGCTCGACGGTGAAAGCTGTTGGCGTGGTCCTGTTTTTTTTTTCTTTCATTGTTAAAACGTGTATTATGTTATCGTCCAGTACACTTCGTGCGTCATCGCGCGAATTCCAAATGTTAAAGGTCCGTACGCCACGTGGTGTAAAAGCTGTGACCTAAAGCGATGTCCGGAATTGCTAGGGTTAGTCGCCCCCAAAAAAGAACTGTCTCAATAATAGGCCGCTAACTTTCTTCTGTTTTCTCTTATTTTACTTTGCTTGCCCTGGTCCAGCTGATCGATCACATCGGGCACGCTTCCTGAACATGTTTGGAGAAATTTATCAGTTGCCAGCTGACAGTCACTGTGATATTTAGTATTTTCGTGTAGGGAAGATTGCGAGCGCGTGCTTCCATCTCTGGAACGGCGTGAATACGAGGGCTCCAGTGCGCACTTGTTGGCCCACATTTATAAGAACATTAAACCCATAAAGTTCCAGAATAGAAAATCTGAAGGAAGGCTTTGGAAATGTCAGTGCACTTTTCGCGTGAAATGTTTATGAGCATTTTATACCCACAAAGTTTGGAATTGAAATCCATGCGCTCCGTATATTCCACGGCCGCTTCGAGATGCGCGACGCGCCCGCTCGCTATCGAAAAGCCCTTGAAACTTTGTCCTCGGCTGGGGCTCCTTGCGTTATGTGACTCCAAGCGCAGAAGCGTTGCCACGAAATCGAGGCCGATTTCGCAATGTTCGTGCCGAAATGTATTTTCGAGCGTGACAACGACATTGTAGACAAAATGCTTAATGATTCCCGGTGCCTGTGGTTGTTTTGGTAGGCGCCGGGAAAAAATTTCGGGGGGGGGGGGGGGAGTGGCTGACGCCCTATCAGCCCCTCCCCCCCCCCCTGGCCACGCCCCTGTCTCCAATTTCCCCTGTCTTGTGCTTGCTGATTCCAACTTGCACCTGCAAATTTACTAACTTCATCTCCCCACCTAGTTTCCTGCCGTCCTCGTCTGCGCTTCCCTTGGTATCCATTCTGTAACTCTAATAGGCCACCGGTTGGCCATCGTACGCATTACATGGGCAGCCCACCTCCATTGTCTCCCTTAATTTCAATTACAATCGGCTATCACCGTTTGCTCTCTGATTCACACCTCCCTGTTCGGTCTCTTCACGTTACGCGTGCCATTGTTTGTAGCGAGAGCTATAGTGGCCGCATTCTCGCCGTTTCGCTGTGGCCGGTGGCCGCACCGGTAGTTGAGCCATTGCCTAGAATTATGCCAAGCTGGCAGCGCCTCTCGCCGCGCCATCTGGCGTCGCCTGCTCCAGTTACCACGGCGCGGCGACGCGCCTCCGCCGCCGCCGTTGTGTTGCAAGTAGAGCACTGCACGGGCTCGGGCTTACGCGAAGGCCCGAGCCCGGCCCGGCTCGTGGGCCGGGCCGGGTCGGGTGGAAAAGTTTTTTCACGGGCTCGGGCACGGCGTGTGCTTTTTGACCCGGGCCCGGGCCGGCCTCGGGTTTTTTGACGCAGGCCCAGGCCGGGCTCGGGCTTTCTGGTGGTGTGCATGTAACGTGCAGCGAGTTATTCTCGCCCATCTCAACTCTGAAAAACATTATTTTTCGGTCTCGGTACGGGTTCGGGCCGGTTTCGAGTCGGGCTCGGGCCGGGCTCTGGCCTAAGGTAATGGGGTGGCGGGCCGGGCCGGGCGGGTAACGTAGAATATTTCCGGGCCCGGGCCGGGCCCGGGTCTCGCCATAAATGTTTTGATCGGGCTCGGGCGGGCCGCCCAACGTAAAAACGGGCCGGAGCCGGGCCCGGGCTGAAAAAAGTCGGCCCGTGCAGTGCTCTAGTTGCAAGTGTTCGCCGCTAGCATCTGGCATGACGTCAGAGGAGAGCCGGTGAAACCGCGTTGCAACAGAGGAGTCGGCGTTGCATCGTATATATAGAAGGGGCGGCTCGGTGGCACTCATCGGCAGATATAGAAAGCGAATCGGAGAGACTGAACGAAGCCAGGCTTCGTCGTCGGAACGAAACCAACAGGAGGCAGCGAGCCGATGAGACGGAGGAAGAACGAGCCGCACGCATCGACAAGCGGCGTAAGTACGAAGCGGCCAGGCGAGTCGATTGAGATAAGGATCGCACCCGAAACGTGGTCAAGTCACTGGACGACAACCCCTTATCCTCCCGCCTCACCCACCATCGGACCGTCCTTGTCGAAATTGAGAAACAATAAGATGAGGACTTTCAAAATGAATGCGTTACACTTAAAAATGCCTAGAGTTTAATCTAACCATAACTTAACGAGAGTTAACAACCAAACCTATACACTCAGACGTACGAAGCTAAACGATAAAGATGTAACCGTAGAGGGAAGCAAGCTAAACAATAACATTAACCGTACCTCTCGGCACGTACACCCAGGCATAACTGAGTTAAGCCACAGCCAAGGTTAGTTTGATCACTCTTTGCGTGTTCCTTAAGATGTTCTGGAACTTCTTTGTTAACCTCCAAGTCTCTGCCCCATATGTTAGCACCGGTAGGATGGAATAATTCCTAGACAAAAATTTGTCCCAAAACCCATATTTCCTATAAAATGGGACTCCTTAGTCGGCGCAAACCAACACAAGAACGTGAGGTGCGTGGGCTAGACACGCAAGGCTTTCACTTGAAATCTAGAAATAATGAGGTAACGGGAAATCAAAGTAGGCACAAAAGCACTCGCCGGGAGCCGAACCCACAGGTCCCGCATTACACGTGCGATGGTCTACCAATGGAGCTACGGCGAAGGCAGTTTTCAATTCATGTTCTTGTTGATTTATGAATATGTTCAAGATCTCGCCCTTAGAGTGAACCGACGTGAGTCATGTTCATGAGTTCGTGTGATTATTACAAAAGAAAAAGGCCCGCCCTTCTGTTGCCCTTATTTCTTTTCATCGTTGAAGATCATTTGCGACTCATAATACCCACATTTTTTTGTACATGGCGACTTCTCTGCCGCTACAACAACCATATTGCCAGCTTAGGACTTTTTGGCTCTACCGGCCCAGTTGCATTAGCATGCGGCTTAGCCATGGCCGCATGGAATACTGGCCGAAAGCAATGGTCGCTGGTAATGTAATATTACCAATGCTGCCGTATACTTAGCTCTTTCTTCCCTTACTCTAAAGCGGATATTTATGTTTCGTTTTCATGGATAGCGAATATATGATGGTGGTGGTGGTGGTGTTGAGTTGTAGCAAGTGGCGAGTTTTAGCCTGGCTATCGAGGCTAGCAATCGGTCCACTTGGGCGGCTCTTACATTTAACTGCGGTATTTCGCAACATATCCATGAAAGCAGCATCTCTTAAGAATGCAATAGGGAGACGTGAAATTTCTTTGCGGGATATAACTGATCCCTCAGGGAGCGCAAGGTGTTGCAGGCAAGCATGTGGAAGGTCCTGTTTTGCAAGTTCTCCAGAAGAGCATCTCTTTCATCTTGGTATGAGGGGCACGACCACAGGAAGTGTTCAACGCCTCCTGTCTCGTCGCATGCTGTAGAGTTCGAAGAATTGATATGCAACTATGCTGGTGTACCAGCAGTTCCTGTCCGTATTCGATATAGAAGTGAGGCTTCCTTTCGACTAAATCTCTTGGTTACGCAGGGCATATGTGGTGGAAACCAAAGTGGCCCGAAATTGTTTTTAATGTTAGATTCTTTAACTTGATTACTCTTTAGGACCTTGACCTTACGAGCATGATAGAGCGCTGCATAATGCAAGAGCATCAGTTTTTCATTGCCAGAAATACCAATGTGGAAGGGAATACAAACAAAATTCACGGTGAAGCCTTGTTGTCGAGTTCTTTCTTCATGGCTAGTGATTTGCAACGGGAACATGATGGACGACGAGACCACGATAGAGGTTTTGCAACGCAGCATTTGAGTCCGTAAGGAGGAGTCCATTATGTTGAGGCGTAGTCCTTTGCGCAGAGCCGCAGCTGTTACCACGCCTTCCACAAATGTGAGAAAGTCCAGACGGCAAGCCACATACATATATCTCAGAGAGGGAATATAGAATGCAGGTTCGTAGCGCTGTTCGTCTACTTTGATAGACCCATCTGTGTATACTTGCAGGCGATTCGAGTAAATCACGGTAAAATATTACGGAACTAGTGACTTCGTCTCTGCAGGTGGAATACAGCTCTCTGCGATCGTGGTACACATAAGTTGCATGTAATATCCTCGAACATATGACTCAGATTACTCTCCGTGGTTGCTCAGTGGGTGTGGCGTTGCACTACTTCAGCACCATGCAGGTCGTGGATTCAATCTTGGCCGCGGCAGCCGCATTACGATAGGGCGCGGAATGCGAAAAAATGACTGTGGCTTAACTCAGTTATGCCTGGGTGTGCGTAGTGAGAGATATGGTTAATGTTGTTGTTTAGCTTGGTTCCCTCTACGGTTACATCTTTATCGTTTAGCTTCGTACGTCTGAGTGTTTAGGTGTGGTTGTTACCTCTCCTTAAGTTATGGTTACATTAAAGACTAGACATTTTTAAAGTGTAACGCGTTTATTTTGAAAGTCTTCATCTTACTGTTTCTCAATTGCCACAAAGACGGTCCGATGGTCGGAGAGGCGGGAGGATAAGGGGTTGTTGTTTAGTGACTTGACCACGTTTCGGGTGGGATCCTCACCTGAATGCACTCGCCTGGCCGCTTCGTACTTACGACGCTTCCCGAGGCGTGCGGCTCGTTCTTCCTATGTCTCTCCGGCTCGCTGCCTCCTCTTGGTTTCGTTCCGACGACAAAGCCTGGCTTCATTCAGTGTATCCGACTCACTCTTCATATCTACCGACTAATCTCACCGAGCCAACCCTTCCGTATTTACGATGCAATGCCGGCTCCTCCTCTATTGCAATGCGGTTTCACCGGCTCCTCCTCTGACGTCATACCAGATGCACAACACAACTGCGGCGGCGGCGGCGCTTCGCCGCGCCGTGGTAACTCGACCAGACGACACCAGATGGCGCGGCAAGCGGCGCTGCCAGCTGCGGCGGTTGCTAGGCCACAGCAAAACGGCCAGAATGCGGCCAGTGTAGCTCTCGCTACAATAAAAAATGTCGTGAACCGTGTATTGAGTGTACGATAATTAACACACCCCAGTTGGTAAAAATTATTCTGGGGCGCTATAACATAAAATGATTCCAAACTGTTTTGTTTCCATACTCCTGACGTCAAATTTACGTAACCACCGACGCAAGCATCGGGCGGTGACCCGCAGCGTTGTCTGAACAACCCAAACAAACAATCTCCTCGTTTATAGGAGGTCACCTTTGTTCGCTTTCAAAACCAATAACATTGTCTGCACTCAGCGGTTTTTCTTATCTATATGGCTGACAAGAGGCATGGAGCACGCTCTAGTGGAGAGGGTTTCGATGGGTCCGAACCAGCACAGTGAAAATAGATAACCGCATGAAGAGGGTGGTGCCGGCTTTTCCGATTGGTCCGCTTCGCCTTACTTAGTTTGCGGTGGCTGGTCCAAAATCGCGGCGGCGTGCAATGAAAGGATAAGAATGCCGCTAAAACGGACCCTCAGCAAGGACGAGTTGGCAGAGCGATGTCGTGTGCATGCCGAAAGGGCTCGATAACATTTTACTGCCACGCAAAAAGGTTTATCATGCGCAATATATGCTCACCGGCAGGTGCAATAGCGAGGGCCTGAGCGATCGGCGGGCAGCGATCTTCTATTCTTTTCAGTGGCTATTCAGAATAATTTTGAGTTTCTTCGGCTAATTAATGCATTTTTTTCGCGTACGCGTCACTTTGACGTGGTAAGTTTTTGCGGTTTTGTGAGGTCGCGTGACCGACAGGCAAAGTGGGCGTAGCCAGAAAACATTGGACCAATAGCATACGGCTAATGGTGAAAAGGCGTCGAATCAGGAATAATTATTTTTCTTTTGTGCGGTTTAATCATGCATAATCAGTGTGTACACGTTATATCAGATGGGGAGCTATCGCGGTTTTCGTGACGTCGCGTGACAGATAGGCGAAGTTGGGTGTGGCCCGAAAATGTTTTGACCAATCGTGGAGGCTGATTGCAGAAATTGGAATCAAAACAGTTTGGAATTATTTTACGTTATAGCGCCCCTGGATTCCTTCACGACGGCTTCGATCATGAGGAACTGTGCCGTTTCTGGACGTTGAATCCGACAATTTAATTTAAAGAATGGCTGAGATTGTTGTCTTTCATTGATCAGTATTTCAATTGGCGCCATTTTGTTCCCTTTTTATGCATAATAGATGACGAATGTAATAACGACAGCATTACGTGATTTAGGCTGCAAAACATTTTCCACACTTTTCGGTGATTGTGTAAAGCTGAAACATAACCTGTCTTTTGGCTTTGATTGTTATATAAGAGCCATGACCGAGATAGACGTTTGTTTTACAACGAAGCCTTTAACGCATGTAAAGCTGTGGAAACATACTCTGCTGCGAGATGCTCAATAGCAGGAAGCCAAGTAGCCGGTCACTTGTGGACCAAGCCCCTTCTTAGCACAAGTGCGTACGTAGTTAGTACACGTAGAACGCCTCTATTTATGCGCGAATTTCTCTGGGCGTCAAATTTAGCTGTCATCGCTGGGTTCGAACACTATATCACTGTCACAGGTATGATGAACTAGTCTAAACACTTGAAGAATTGCGAGTAACATTCTTACCTAAGACAAGTTTCACCATGGGGGTTCTCGTGCGGTTTTAACGACCAATTGAATTATTTACTGCTCATTCGCACGCGTGTCTCGTAAGCGAGCACGTAGAAAGTTTTAACTATGCCGCCTTTACGCACAAAACGGAGAGCACACTTGAGCGACCTTGCAATATCACAAAGCAATTTTCAGGGAAGCTTTTTTTCTTCCGAGCAGTTTCAATAATGATTTAAGTTACCAGTAAGGAAGCCATGCACATTAAAACATTTAACGCATATGCAACTGCAGTTTCAAATGTTGACCTCACATAAAGCTTTCGAAAACTTGCTTACTTCTTATTTGACAATGGCCGTACTTTAACGACAATTGTTTAACTTCACGTGGGCCATTACCCTTAATGTCGCCCCCATGTTCAGCAAATATGATCTTTGTTATTGTGTTTCTAGTTGTTTTTTTACATTACTAGTCGTTTCAGTACAGGTAGCTGAATTTGATACTATTCTTAAAATGCGCTTATAAAGCTTCTAGGGGTATGCAGTAGTAATATACTGCAAAAAGCATTGTTACTTCCACATACATTGAACTTTACCTATCCGTCACCCATGACCTACCGCTTATTATTGCGATAGCAATTATATGGACACTCAAAAGCTGATTTCTGCCGTCGGCGTCGCCGTCGCTGTCGCCGTCGCCGTCGCCGTGAGGTTCCGTATGACGTCAATGGAGATGAAATCGTCGCCGCGCGCCGAACGCTGTATGTGCGAGTGAAAGGGCGCGAGGGGCGCGCGCTTTCACGGGGAGTGAACGCACGGCGGAGAACAAACGCGCGTTCTGCGCCGTGCTCGCTTAAGGGCTGCAGAAGTAGGCGTCTCTTTCCTCCTTTACAATCACCATATATGTAGAGCAAACGCGCCTTCTTCCGAAGCGCGAGAGGCCGTGGGGGAGGGGGGGGGGGGAGGGGGAGGGAAGAGAGGAGACGTTTAGCTGCGGCACCAAGTGCCTATTTATATCAGAGGCTCCGGCAACAGTCACCAACGCCGCACGCATTTTGAGCGAACGCGGGCAAAACGCCGACGGCGTCGACAACAGTTCTGCGTGTTGCCGGTGCTGCTGCATGTCCAAGTTTATACAGCTGATAAAGCTAATATCATTACTCCATATAGCTCTCTACAAATTTGCTATCGCAATTGATGCTTCGCCTTTCAGGTGAAACTGCGACAACTTTTTTGAATTAAATATAAACAAGATGACTTGTTTATTTCACTTATACCGCGGACGCCTTGTATACTGTAAGAACATAGAGGGTAGGGTTTAGTAACTATTTACAAAGCTGTTGAAGTGTCGCCACAACTAATATGAAGATTGTGCGGGGTATTATTTTATTGCGATAGCAATTATATGGACACTCAAAAGCAGATTTCTGCCGTCGCCGTCGCCGTGAGGTTCCGTATGACGTCAATGGAGATGAAATCGTCGCCGCGTGCCGAACGCTGTATGTGCGAGTGAAAGGGCGCGAGGGACGCGCGCTTTCACGGGGAGTGAACGCACGGCGGAGAACAAACGCACGTTCTGCGCCGTGCTCCTTAAGGGCTGCAGAAGTAGGCGTCTCTTTCCTTCTTTACAATCACCTTATATGTAGAGCAAACGCGCCTTCTTCCGACGCGCGAAAGGCCGTGGGGGAGGGGGGGGGGAGGGAAGGGAGGCGACGTTTAGCTGCGGCACCAGGTGCCTATTTATATCAGAGGCTCCGGCAACAGTCACCAACGCTGCACGCATTTTGAACGAACGCGGGCAAAACGCCGACGGCGTCGACAAAATTTCTGCGTGTAGCCGGTGCTGCTGCATGTCCAAGTTTATACAGCTGATAAAGCTACTATCATTACTCCGTATAGCTCTCTACAAATTTGCTATCGCAATTGATGCTTCGCCTTTCAGGTGAAACTGCGACAACTTTTTTCTCTCGGAACACTTGGAGACAGCCTATAATGACCGTATAGAGCTTTCCGGCATTTGATTCTGGAGTTTGGACAAAAGTTTAAATGCTTCAAACAAAGCTTTTACATTGTGCGTGCATCAACAAACATTATTGCTGCTTTTCACAAATTTAATATCAGTGCTAGTTACAGTTCTTGTAAGACAGCGGGCTAAATTCTGCACCGTTCGTAAAACAAACCAATAATGCTTCAGAGTGCTTGCAGACGTAATTTAGCGCAATGTCCGTGTTTCACCCACAAACTTTAACCTTCGCCTATCCTACACCTACAATATACGCTTTATTTTCTTTCATGTAAAGAAGGTGCGTCGTTTGGTTCACGGAGGACGCCGGGAAACCAAACTTCGCGTATGAAAATAGGGAGAAAATGAATATTTAGTAAATATTTACAGCACGCATAATTAGGCCCGAAACGTTCATCTTTCTCCGCGCATCACTCTGTAACGTTGGCCCCAGTTCGACCGAATGGGATCTTGGTGTCATGTACGCGTCGCCTATGACGCTGAAAAACATTGCAAATAACGGCCGTGTAAAGTTTGAGACACTTGGCTACCAATTTTTTTCCAAACTCGCTTGACAATAGAAAATTTGTGCCCAGATCACTCCTTTGATGAGTGATATGGGGACAGAGGTACCTAATTTTGGTGAGTCACAAGTATATAAAGACGACAGACAATGCCACCAAGAAAAGGGTGGGGAGAATTACTTGTTTTAATTGAAATGTACAATGAGAAGTAATCTAAGAATCAGATTTTAATACTTAGCACTGGGACGTCGAATTTTAGAGCAATTTAGAGGGAATCTGGAATGTCTGAATTCAGGAACCTTCTTTGACTCTTGGTGAGCTTGCAGCATGTGAATAGTTCAACTGCGTTTGCATGCATCTAGCACGACTGCAGTTGCTACTCCTTAAAATAACTTATTCGTAGAGTGTGTACCGTTACTATAAATAGCACATTGTTTTCATTTTCCAAAAATTCAACCGAGGTCTGTTAGAAATATTAGCTTAGTTTTTATATTGGGAAATCACTACCTGTAAATATTATTACATTGGTGCTCACGTTTATTTTTTAGCTCCATGTTTCATCATCATACTTTAAAGAGGAGAAAAGTATTCTAGTGGTTATAGAGAAAAAGCGCACGCCGAATAATCGCAATATTGATAATAATGCTACGCAACATGGTTATTCAAAATATTGTTTCGTTTTTGTTCACCGCATGGTTTCTTTATTATTATTTTAGCGGCTTCCTCGCTGGATACGGAAGCCTCAAGTATCTGGGAGAAAACAATGGCAAAAAGAACTGGCTCCTTGCTTACGTACACCGCTATTTCAGGTAAGAATACTTCGATGAACGCGTGCGTGACTAGATCGATCATTCTCAGATATAGAGTACTAGGTTAATTTTGTTCTAGAATCAAGCTTCTGTTCTTATCTTACTCATTGGGCTATTAGGTACCCTTATCTTCGTAAATAGTGGGTTAACAATTGTATATATATATATATATATATATATATATATATATAATAAAGAAGTGCAGGTGAACGTAAAAGTGCAAAAACTTTTAATTTCGTCGGTTCGGCCGGGGTCCGGCCTATATATATATGTGTGTGTGTGCGTGTGTGTGCTGGCATTCATGCCTCTGTAGTATATAAGAAATAAAATCAATCGTGCCTATCACAATACATGTTAAAAAAGCCACCATGAATGTGTCAATCATATTATTGCACAACTTATAAGAAATCTGGGGCGGAATTCAATAATCTGCGCCATTCTTACGCACTTTCTTAGCGAAATAGCTCTTACGCAAAGATAAGCGTGCCAACAAAGTGGCAGCACCGTTAACTTACGACAATTATGAGAGCTAGGAGGAAGCGTAGCTCGGATTAAACGAGAAGGAATGAACTAAGCGCGGTTGCCCGATATCGCGATTGCACATCACGCGTCTGTAGTTGAGGCTATGCTCGCCCGACAAATCACTGCACCGCCGTATTCTAGAGCTTCCTTTTCCCGGCCTCTGTTCCAGCGCCGACAACCGCGCTCGCCCTTTCACCGCACCGCCATCAAAAGAATTGCGGTGAAAGCTTTACGCATTCTGCTAACATTTCTGCGAGATACAGGACTGCTGGACACATGGTGACATATTTGGCTCAGAAAGAGACGCTCAGTCGGAGCAAGTGGCGGCCAGTTCTGCCAGGTTCATTCCGCCTGTATACATCACCAACACCACCTCCCTATTTTAAAGCTACTAAATGTGTTTATTTCTATATTAATTAAGGAATTAAAAAGAAAAGTTCTATAATATGTGGTTCGTATGGCCTCAAAACAAAGGGCCCATCACCCGCACGTTCGTCGGTATGGTATGTGATCGCGTTGCACACCGTTGCAGGTGCGGTTTTAATGCTGCGCATAGGCTCATTATCAGCTACCTCATTATGAGCTACTTGTCGACGACGTTGTCAAGCGCCAACGGACGACGAAAGGCGCGCTCCCTTCGCATAGGATCACTGTCGAGGCCACGAAGAGCTATTAAACAAGCCCTAAAAAGGAAATGCAGAAAGAAGCCATGTCTGTCAATACTCACAAATTATGACAGAAAACTCCAATACACAACTTCGACACCTGCACGCTTCCCTGCCTATCAACACTTTGACATCGTATCAGCGTTCATCGCTTCTTCTCAGGTTCTCCTCAGCTGATAAAATACGATGATGCTTTGCTCCACGTCAAGAGTTTGTTCTTGCTGGTTTAGGCGACCGCATTCAAAAATACACAAAGGGGCGTTCAAATCAATTTTGGAGACCGCTAATAAATCACAGGTTCGCGATGTCAGGGCCTGGAGCCCTTAATTACACTGTCTGCCATAGTCCAAGTGCCCCCTCATAAGGGTCAATGCTGGTCAGTCAACATCACCACGCTGCTCAGTGCCAACGTTGTCATAAATTTTCAAGCACAAGTCAGAATACAGCAGAACGCCGTACTCGAAGCACATAGCGGTTCAACATTCTAGCTGGTTTCGTATCAAATCGGTTCAACTCGTCGATCTTACCACACTAACGCACTTTCTTCAGAGCAGTCACTAGATATATAGTACAATGCCAGGGTGATATGGTGGTGGTATTCAAGTGGCGCCGGACGCGGCCTCGCAGTACGAAGCGAAATTCGGCTCAAGAGCAACAGTCCGTTAAAATTCCGCGAAAATTTTGTATGTTCTAAAACTTCATCAGCGTACTTTCACGTTCACTGCACTGCGGAGGCCTTTGCCAGTGTTCTCTAATTACCCCTGACCTGTGCTAGCTTATTTCAAGTTATGCCTGCAAATTTCCTAATTTTATTACCCCAAGTAATTTTCTGCCGTCCTTGGCTGCGCTTCCTTTCCCCTAGCACCCATTCTGTACTTCTAACGGACCACCGATTATCTATGTGCCTTTTAAATTAAGCGGCATGCCTAGCTACTATGTTTCCTCTTAATTTCAACGAACACTATACACGTTTGTTCTGTGATCCACAGTGCTCTCTTCCTCTCTCTTTGTGTTATACAGGGATATTTTTCGTTTCATCGGTTGTTTGAGCGGTCCTTAACTGATTCTCACACTTCATTGTTAACCTCAAAGTTTCTGCCCCATATGATAGTACTGGAAGAATGAAAAGATTGTGCGCTCTTCTTTTCAACACAGGGATGAGCTGCCGGTCACGATTTGGTAATGCTGGCCGTATGCACTCCTACCCATTTTCATTATAATATAAATTTCCGTCTCGTGATAAGGGTTCCCTATATGTAATTGAGCAATATTAAATTACTCCTTTAGATACTCTAAAGCCTGACTGCCGATCATGGATTCTTGTTCACGTGACAGGTTATTCAACATTGCCTTTGTTGACGTACTCTGACACTTTCTCGGTTAAGGTCCTCAATAAATTGTTTCAAAGTGTCCACAGCGTTGCTGAACAGGACAATGTCATCGGCAAGCTGAAGGTTGTTGACATATTCGCCGTTGAGCATCGCCCTCGATCCTCCCCAGTCTAATATCTTGAATACTTCTTCTAAGCATTACATCAGCATAAGTGTAGAGATTGTGTTTCCTTGCGATGAACATTTTCTCGGTAAATATTTTTCCACTTTTCTTGCGGCTAATTAAAACATGTGAAGCCACAACTATCACTAAGACAGTCGAAGCCTGAGAATTTGCGGATACGTGTGCTGTGTGAAGGCAAATAAGAAAGTTATAAATAAATGAAATAATTATTGAGTTGTCAGCAGTGCGCCGCAAGCACCCTGGCCTTTATGTGAAGTTCGTTCAGTCCCTTAGTACGATCCCTACGGTATGCACTTACACCGCTAATTACATAGAAATGTCGTAGCTTTGTCCAAACTCACTGAACTAAGTGATCGAACTTTGCGTCGCCAAAATTGCGCACAAGGCAGCATAATTCAAGCGATGTCGATGGTGATCTCGCTAATAAGACGCATTTTAGTGACCGAGCTTAGCATCGGGCACGCTTCACATTGTTCACTTCACGATACCGGGCCACTGTACCCGCTTTTTCGTGCCGTCATGTTGGCCTGACTACTGTTCAGCAGGCGCGGAGCATCGTAAGACTGCTGCCGGCTGGAAGAAAATTCTTGCGCTGGGGGGGGGGGGGGGGGGGGGATTCACAAACACCTATGAAAGGTTTCTTAGGCGAGAGTAAGTGAGAGGAGGAAACTATAGAAAGAACATCGCACGAAGCGACTGAAAGACGTGAGTGACGTCATTTCGCCCAGGACTGACATTAGTCTGGGGTTTAGAATAAGTATCCCCAGCCAATCCTAGGAAGACGATGGCTGTTGTCTGCTGTGGCATTTTCTTTTTTTTTTGTCGTCTGCTTTTAGAGTTGGCTGTTACTTGTACTGGCTTTGTGTATGCTAAAGAAAAACTCAGTGGTGTCTTTATCGGGGTTATGCTGCGCTCGTTTTTACTAAAAACGAAGCGTCTCCACTTATAAGTCTCTTTTGGTTATAAACTAAACATAAATGCGTGTGTGTGCGCGCTTGCGTGCGTGCGTGCATGTGTGTTTGTACGCATGCGACAATTATTCGTTTCGTTCGTGAGATGTATTTTATTTCACATCATCACAATGGTGGTACGTCATTTTATACGCCCTTTCTTTTTACAGCGAAGCTGTTTAAATCAGCCGTAATTTATGGTGCGTAGCCAGAAACTACCAAGAAAGAAATGAAAATAAAAAGTCACAGGCCTCCGCGGCACACGCAGCACAGTCACAGCATAAGCTGGCGGAGCGGCTCAAAAGTAGCTCCAATTTGGGCAGCACGCAGAACAGAGTCTTCGCGCCAGTCTGTTCGCCTCGTTTTGACGAGAACGATCTGAACTGTCCGCCCGGCGTCGACGGCGAGCTGCGGCTTGTCATGCTCTCTCCACAGCAGTCTGCTGAGCCCGATCAAGCCTTGCAACTACAACTTACATGTCGGGCGTGCCGCGTTTGCATGGACCACTGGTTACTAAGAGGTTAGTTTGAGAAAGGAAAGGTTGGCGCTATCTGCTGCAGCCCTTGAAGGAGCACGGCACAGCGCCAACCACTGGCGTATCCTCGTCATCTCTTTGCTTTCTCCCTCTCTCGCACACACCGTCTATTTCTTAAGTAGATGGCACCACCATACTTGCGGAGGCTCGGCAGCTCGGGAGCTCGTTGATTGCGCGCCTCTTCTGAATCGCATATCGTCGTCTGCGCCTGCGGACGCTGCGTTTGCAGGCATCTTACCTAGATGGCTCCAGTATACTGGCGGGGGCTCGAGTCGTCTCACCCTGCGTTTGCCTTAGGGTATTTTCCGCGGCCCGATAGCAAGCGCTTGCGTGGCTCAGTGGTAGAGTATCCGGCTCCGACGCAGCGGGCGCGGGCTCGATCCCGGCAGGAATCGGGTACTTTTTTCGCGTTTCCGGCGATAGCGGTTACGCGAAAAGTTCCGGCGATAGCGGTTCCGTGTAAAGTCCACGGGCGATAAAATCATCGCCGCGCGCCGTACGCTGTATAAGTGCGAGTGAAAACATACGACGGTGAGCCGGCAATCGCGGCTCGCGCGCACAAGGGCGGGAAGCTGGAAGGAAGCGCATGTCTTCAGTCACGCACACCGCTCCCGTGGGAGGGTTGGAAGATGCAGGGGCCGCGCTCTACTACGGCCGCGCGGTCCCACCGGGATGGAAGGCTCTGGGGCGTAGTGGAGAACGGGCACGTTCTGCGCCGCGAGCGCCCGCCCGCGCGGCGTAATCTTCGAAGCCATATGGGGCGGGACAGAGTCCGCCCTCCCCGATTTTCGCGACTAAGATCGCGTTGATGCGAGCGCCTGCTTCGCTCGCTGCTGCTGCTGCGCTGACTCACTCCAGTGTTTTGATAGCCAGTTGCCGCGGTCATCGAGTGAGATGCGTTCATGTTTGCTTGTGCGTGCGTGACACAATGCTTGTTAATTTAGCTAGCGCGTCTATGTTTACAAGTTTATACGGCCGATAAAACTAGTATCCTTACTTTGTATAGCTGTCCACTAATTTTCTATCGCAATCGATGCTTCGCCTATCGGGCGAAACTGCGTCTTTTCTTTTCAAGGCCATCGTGCAACGAGCCTTAAGAATCAGCTACGCGCGACGCGAATGAACCTAACGCTGTATAGTTTGACTCTCTTTGTGACCATTCAAAGTCTTGTTTCCATGAGCTAAAGCTATTATTTCGAACAAGAAATATTATCCTTTAAAGCATTGACTTCAACGAAATATATTCAGTACAAAAGTTGCAGAGCGTATTGAGAAATTCCGAAATGAATTCTCTACATGTAGATAACTGAAGTAGTTTTATGTTTTGGGGCTTCAAATACAGCGGAAGGAATTTGAAAAGGCACCTAGTGACAACGCGCGTGCAGTGGCATTTGTGCTCCAAAGCATGCTTCAAACGAGTGATCGATGGAACACCCAGACAGGATGTCTGAATATGCCCAGATTAAACGAGATGGTTCAAAGATAACCATCCTGTCTTCCACTGAAGTCGAGGTAATTTTCTTACTCAAGCGACGGAGCAAATGAAGCCATGAGGAATAGTGATAAATATGTACATAGAAATACTTTGAACCCTGTCAGCTCATTTGCAGTTGACAGACTGCGCCTGCAAGAACAGACGCTCATTCGAGGTGACGGTAATGACCATTGCGCCACCGTTATAATTTTTGCTTGTGGCCTATTCATTGTGTTCGGTCGGCGTGCATGCAGCACTCATCGTTCGTTCGGAGCCTGTTTGAGGGCGCTGAAGTCACTGTGGTCACGTGTTTAGTTGCATGGTAGACTTTCAGATTTAGAGCGCGTTTTTTGGAGCTGAGAAAAATTAAAATCGTGACAGTTATCGACAAAAAAAATAATTTGGATTGTTGCAGTAGGCTTCAGAACTATCGTACGCATTACATATTTTACTTTTAAACGAGTGCTTTAAAGGCTACGTAATTTATGTTTGTTATTCGATCACCCCAGCTCACAGGAAAAAAAGTATTTTTGCTTAATTAGGAGGGCAGTCAATCCACCTCCTATGCGGGAGAATACTGGGTTGTATTCCCAGTGCCTTCGAAAAATTTTCTTTTTTTTTAAATCGCGACAGATGTTCCTCTGCCTGATGTTGCCCTACTTGTGCTGGTTCTGATATTGAGAATGGCACCATGGAGACTTGTAGGTGGTGTGCACCGCCTGTTAGGGTGCCACAGGGGTTCCACATACCACTGAATTTCAGAATCGCGGACGGGAATAGAAGCGAGGCCTATCAGCCTCTGCAGAAAGCCCGGCCGACGTACGAGTTGCGATTTGCCGATAGTGTGCCTGAAAGAAAATATTATGTGTAGTCACGGTGTCCGCAACAAAAGAAAAAGAAAAACACACTCTACGAGACTTGACCGGCTTCTGATGCGATTGTAATTTGAGATGACCAACTCCGGATACAAATGTAGTTCTTTCTTAAGACAAGACTCAAAATATCCGCCTATGAATATAATGGGTTACTTCATACATCTTGTGGTTGCCCAGAACTGAGCTTATTGCATTGTTTTGCTACTCTAACGAGCTTTCCGTGCACATGTCTGTGAAACTAGTCAACACACCCAAACTAGCGACAGGACCTGCGTATTTGTTTCCGCCACACAGTGGACATAATTGTCAAGGCGACAGAAAAGCGACTTTTGATGTCACTCGGAACGTAAGATTGCTAGTTTTTACAAAGGCATATTGTCTAGGTGATGAATTTTATACCTATACACTTTACATAACATTATTTTGTCTATAGGCAGTGCCACCTCGCAGTTGCCCTCAAGATAGCCACTCGGAGTCGTGGATAACAAAGGAAGATTGGGAAATAAAATTAGTTGTTACCAAATACAGGTACAGGCAGAATAGGGTAACAAGCGCTCAAGTGAAGGTTTCGGCTTACATGCCCATAAATGTAACCTAGGAAACCCACTGGATGCGAGAAGACACAGAAACATGCTGTACGCATGACTGTACGCATGCTCCTCTACTTGCAAGCACCGTAGGGTTTGTTGGTACTGAACGATACGCGGTACCGGAAGTACGAATGACAGCCTTATATCTGCTTGGTCGCGACAGGCATATTTTCATGTGTATATAGCCACGTGAGACATATATCTTACAAAATGCAGTTTTCATTTCCCCATCATTTTTTTCATCGCTTCTAAATCCCTTGTGATGATGAGCAACAGCCGCCGCATATTTTATGTACAAACAATAGCGCATTTTAGAATGATGAGCGGCACCGCGCATGCAAGAGCATCATGTTATCGATGATATCTCAATTCATGGACAGCGTTACCGTGGCCACATCAATATGGTTATTTATGCCATTGAATTGGAATCCTGCACAGAAATGAAGAAAACAACGACATAATAGTTCGCCGTTTCGCCCGAAAGGCGAAGCATTCATTGCAATAGCAAATAATTTGACAGCTACGCGCAGTAAGGTTAGTAATTTTATCAGCTGTGTAAACGGCTATAGACATTCCATTACTAACTAAATTACCAAGCACCATGACAAGCACGCAAATGCAAACATGAAAACATATGACTGGATTCCCGAGGACACTCGCTGTCAGAACGCTGGCGTGATGCTGGGCAGCAGCGGTGTTTCAAAGATCAGACATGAGTACGCCAAGATGCTCGGACATGAGTATGCCAAGATCAAACATGAGTACAAGACCAGACATGAGTATGCAAGCGGGCATACTCATGTAAGCATGAAATGCTTTTAGCTCCCGTTGTCGGCGATCTTCAAGTGACCTTGAGCCAAAAGCCAGAGTGGTTATCCGGGCATTCAAACGAGAACATCCGGGCATCGTTGCGAGAACAAAACGCGATCATTCGGGCAACTAGTCAAAAGTAAAAAAAAAAAATGCGGTTTCTGGCGCCCCGCCTTTTGTACAGGACCGCATTAAATGCGCTAGTTACTGCCCAAACAGGTTACAAAAATTATTGCTTTCGAGTTCTTCAGAATGTTTGTTTACAATAATAACTGAAGCTGTAGTTTCTAGTACGCTGAAGTTTTATTTGTAATTTCCAATAGTGATGTTCAAAAGGCAGATGCAGGGCATCAAACACTTGATTGTCATCTCTTGGCGCTAAAACAGGGTTACCCGTGCTCTTTCAACGCCACTGGTCCGTGAGTTCCGCCGCGCGGGTATTGCGCCGGCTTGAGAGATGGCGCCACACTGCCTTACTTTACTCCGCTACCTTACTGTAGGCCCGCGCACCGCGGACATTGCCGCTCACTTGCGGATGGAGTGTCATATTCGTGACATCATCACGCCTGATGCTTTCCCGAGGTCACTTCACAGTAAAAGATCGCGGGCTTTAGTCGTACAGCTGGCTCATACCATTACATCACTCGTGCCTGTTGTTCCTCGTCTGTCTGCTCTCCCTATGCCTCTTAACATTTACTGCTCTTTTACGTGGCCTTTTTCTTTCCTCCCCTGTTATCTTCGTTCCTACTTTCATATCCCTCATGTTACTTTCGCATGCTCTGTTTCATGCCACTTGCACAGTTTATGCCAACCATGGTAAGGTTCGCCCCGTGTCATCTGGCTTTAACTGCATGCACCATCCTCATATCGCTTGCCTTCTCCATCTCTCTCCCTACTATGACTGTTCACTCTCATTACTCACCAGTATTTCGTAGCATTCGGCCATGCGCAGGTACCGGATGGACACGGTCTTCCTGCGTGCGTGTGGCGCTTTTATTCTGGTTCCACTAGACGGCCCTACCATCTACACCTACCAGCTGCTAAAGACTTTACCTTTGCTTTTTTTTTTTCATTTTATCTTCTGCAATACACATGCCGATCGCTGCGGATCACTGCCGAGAGCCAGCACACAATTTCCTTTTTTCCTTCCGGGGCCGATTACCAGGTTATTTTGTTGCTCCACTGGCACTACTTGACTTATTGTTTTTCGCTGATTCCGCTTAAGCTCGCTGTCTTGGCCTCCGAATTTTTTTTTTCTCTGTGATTGGTTTTTCTCGGAATTTGTTTTTGGGTTGTCAGCCTTGATGACCCCTCTTGTTTTATTTTCTGATTGGTTTTAATGCCCGTTATACCGTTCGGTGGTGCGGGCTTTCCCCTACTTTATTTTTTGGTTTTTTTCTCTGAGGGGGACAGACTAAGCCACACTGCCTGACCAAGCCGGCAGCGTGTGGCACGCTGCGGATGGCTGTTTGACCAAGACGAGACATGCAATGAGATTCTGTCTGTGAAAGGAAACTATTGCATCCATATGGACCAGTGCACTGTATGGCGTGGTTGGGTGTTCCATTGTGAACATGCACTACGCCCATTTTAACATTGTGGCTAGGATCATCTCCAACCATTCTCCTTTGCCGTTAGCCATTTTATGCTTACATCTACTCTCGATTAAGAGAGATTCTGCATTTCTCTTCTGTTAGAGCGTCTGTCAAAGCTTTAGGATGCACGCGTAAATTATTGGTGAGTACCTAGCCGTAATGTACCGGCCGGACTACAAGCACACCACTTCAGTACCTGAAAGCATGAAAAACGAACCTACGTGAAGGCTTGAACATGTGGTTCGCTAGACGCTACATAAAAAAATTACCTTGCCGTGGACATTCTTTTATAGTTGCGGTGTTTAGCTTCTCTAAGTTTCGGAAAAGCTAGCGTAGAGGTCCGTTCAAAATCTCTCCCAAGTGGCGCATCCCTGAAAAGGCGGCCGCCTCGCTGCATGGCGCTTGTACGTCTTAGAAATTGGCGGGTTACCGTTGGCGGGGTTCGAATCACGCACCTCCCGCCGCCGAGTCAGGCACCCTGAACATTCTGCCATACCTGCGACACTACACTACACTCGGAGTCTTCCTGCTGCACAAAATGACGCACGAGTTACCTTACGCCATAGCAGCGGAAGAACGTCTTGCATTGCAGTCAGCTCAATGGTGCGGGGCTTAGGTCCCGGTGTTCCTAACTGCATAGTGCTAAAGGCGCAAGTGCTGCTTCTTCAATGGCGGTACTGGGAATATCGTTCTCCTTCTACTGATTGGGAGAGTAGAGCAAAGGATGGTAAGGTGGCCTGACGCGAAGATTACTTGACTATGGCGACGATGACGTAACAGACGACGGCCGGGCAGGTGAAGGGACACAGAAAAACGCAGTTTCAATGATTTAAGTGATATCGCTGTAAAATTTACCTGCAAAAAGTCGTGAACTTATTCCGCAGTGGTGTGCAGTCGGCAACCCGGTGTGAGATTCTTCCATATTAAAGTTCGGATTAAACGTTAGTCCAGTTACAATAACTTCACAAATCGTAGCTAATGTCATATGCATCGCACACTCGCCGCATTACCTTTAGCGCAGAAGCCATCTTGGAAACGGATATATTGGGCGATTTGATGTTTGTCCATTATTTGTACGGCGCAAAGACCGAAAGCTCTAGAGGATAAAAAAAGAAAGGAAAAAAGGCCTACAAATCGCGCACTGTTCTCGTTTATTGCGGTTTCAAAACATTAGGCTATTATGAGAGTTAATATCGCAAATACTTCTACAGGCCAACCATGATGATATCGTAAAGTGTGTCGTCTTCACGCTGCCATTTTGCAGTCGTGCAATTTCAGTCAACACGATTTAGTGACTTCGCACAGGAATTAAGAAACTTTGACACAATTGGGTACGTTTGGGACACTCGAGGCCTTAAGTGCTGTGGCAGTAAATCACTTTAAAGGGCGACGAATTCCTGTACGCCGCAGAGTTTTGCTCCTTTTTTCGCATTGCGGAGGACGTGCGTTTCTGACGGTATGAATGTTTTCTCAGGACGATGCCTCTGCTGATGTCAACAGTCGCGATTTGTGCTTTTCTAATGCACTACTTTGGCGATGGACCACTCTGGATGGATATCATTGGTCGTCAAGAGCGCTCCTGTCGATACAACTGGTGGACAAACCTGCTCAACCTCCAAAATTTTATTCACACAAACAACATGGTAAGGTTCATTCATTGGGCACTGGATATAAAAAGTTCTGGGTATAAATTAAAGTTCACTTATATACAGATTTATTTTCCACTTACATCTCCTTTGTTCTGTGATATATCAGTAAATTAGCGTTTCTACTAATCTGTGTTCTAAGTTGCTGTTATTAAATTCCTCCGTTTACTTTGCTGATCGAGATTTGATTCTGACAGCCGATGTTTCGTCAAGCAATTCCAAGCAGACTGCTTGCAAATTAACGCTAATCTGTTCAGTCGATTTAGAAGTCAAATGCCATGGTCAATGCACTCATGAATCCATGAATCTCATATATTTGCAATACGCAAAATATTCCGGGTAAAATGAGAGGTTTTTAAACTTCTTTGTTCTGAGGACGGATTTTAGCTAAAAAGAAAAGCAAGCTAAGCGTTATGACCAAGCAAATGCTGTGAACTGAGATCAGACACGAGTATGCAAGCCGGCGCACAAGTAAAAACTGGCAAGCGTTTTAACAGCGAAGCTGTTTAACCTGGGCGTTTGCTGTCAGTTGTACGCTGGAAAACCTCGCCGAGCAATGACGTCACGTGCGTCGCCTAGCAACGCCTTGCACAGCTACGCCACGCATGTGACGTCATTGCTCGGCGAGGTTACCACCCTCTCCTAGGTTACCATCGCCAGAGCTACAGTGGCTAGAATGGGGAAGTGTGCCGAGCAGCACGCAGCGCCTATGGGGCGCATTGAAGCCGCCGGTAGGGAACCGCGAGGGGGCGCGCTGTCGTGGACACGTTGCCCGATGCGAGTCGCGCCGGCTCTGCTGCTTCAGTGACGCCGCCCGCCCTAACCTCTAGAAAGTAAGGTTCGTTTCTTCTTGTGCTGCAGCAAGTCTATATGTGTACTAATTGTGTGAAAACATTGTTTCGTGTCTGGATGCTGCTATCATACTGCTGCCCAATTTTTGCTCACCATGTACTGTCTTAGTTTCAACGATTTGGTCAAAGCTCCCAGCAGTGGCAACTGTGAAGGGGGCAATCTGACACTTCTCCTCAGCATTGAGGATGCAGACCATGAACTGGACGCATGCTGCTGGATAGTGGGAAGGATGAAGAAGCTTCTCACACGATAAAGAAGTCCACAATGCTTTATTTACGCAGTATATAGCGCAGAAGCACACGGACGGTGAAAGCAACAGACGGAACACAGCGCTAACAACTGAGTACTTATTGGACGAGGGCAGATATATATATATATCCACACACAAAAGGAATGTACAAGGAAGTCACACAAACAAATGAACCTAGCAAGTTCAACTGACACAGGCGCCTAACGCGACAAACACTCAGCGCTGTGTCCCGTCTGTTTCTTTCGCCGTCCGTGTGCTTCTGCGCTACTGCGTAAATAATGTAATACCAACTAGCGCACCAGTCTATCGTTTTGAATCCGCAATCCTACCCGACCATGATTACCCTGAAAAGATGAGCGACTCGCGGCTAGTCTTCAGCATGACAGGGTAAATATATACCCTGTAGTCTGTGTGCAATAAATGTTTTGACGAGATCCTTGTTGCCACCGGCAAAGCCATCGAACAAGTGGCGATGTTCACCAAGATCTGCGTCAATGGTGGCCTCATTCACTCTTCGGAGAAGCTCTTCTCATTTGTATAGACGCCCTTGAAACCACTGTTTTCGATGTGGTTCAGTTACAACGAGCTGCACAGTGACAGCTTGGAAGAGCTTGTCTACTGTCTGCACAAAAACGACTTCATATTGGGCTGTGCACCGCATGGCCCCAGCCTTACCAACCAAGTTACAAAATTATTTTTGGTCATTCGTTTTCCCTTCTACACGAAGGCACTCAACAATGAAAAAGTCTTCCTGTGAAAAGAAGCACCTGAAGCTCAGTCGCGTCACTTAGCAGAGAATAATATAAGGCTGACAACGTTCTGTTTGAACTGTTTGTGAACAATTTAAAACATTTTTTCCCGTGAGAAAAAAAAGCACCAGCTCAGATGCGTCGCGTAGAAAAAAATTATCGATGACGGAGAATGGTTTGTGAGCCACTCTTCAAAAATCAGATGTTTGCGTAAACAGTGCGTCAAAAAATAAAATGTTTCCTTCCAAGTTACCACTGAGTAAATCGTCTAAAGCAAGCTACATTCTACCATCGACGCACGCTCAACCGGATTGTTACCTTGGTGCCTTTCAATTACAAAAGGGCTTGCATAGCCACTCTATCGCCATTTGCCGCCATGCACGAGCGAGAATATATATTACGAAGCTTTCTTTTGTGTTACTGCATATGCGACTGCGCGCGCGGACGATCGCATTCCACGCAGCGCCCTTGCCCTGGGGCTGCTAGCCGCCGTCGCGGCCGACGTATAAATAAAGCCCCTATATATAAAAAGTAGCGCCATCCACTTCCCTTCTCCTCTGTTCCACTATCGCGCTCGGCGCGACCAGCGCGATCGAGGCGCGATATCGACAGTGGCGCCGCCTGCGTCGGGCCTGCGTGGCAGACGGCAGCTAACGCGTTACCAGAGGAAATCCAAGGAAAACTTCGATCGTGCCCTGCGGAGAAGTTTTGGAGGCGCGATTTCGCTTCGTCAGTCAGTAACTGGTCTTAATAATGCCGTTTTGGAAGTAGCAACGCGACGATGCGACACGGCGCAAATATCAAGTGTGCAGCAAGCGTTTGCGCACGCCGGATGGTAAACAAAAAAAGCCTGTTGCCCTCGCCTTGTCGGTTGCGGTAACTTAAGGCGCAGCAGCATGCTATCACAACGAAGTTCTTGTCCCTAACACGTTTGATCCGTTTGTGCGTACAGCACTTTCGTCGCACAGGCCCGAGAATGGCAGTCGGAGCGCGCTGGAAAGAAAAAAATATACAAAAGCGCAACGCGTGCTTCCACGTGACATGGATTGGCCAATGGGGGAGCGGCGGAGGCTGGGGCAACCGGAGGCGGCGAGGAGGCAACGCCGGGGTGAGCGCGGTGGCGGCAAGATCTAAGAATGGCGCTACTTTTTCCATATAGGGGTTTTACGTATAAACGTGTGTCAGCGCCACCTGGTGGCTTCCTCCCAAAGGGGCACGCGCGAGCCGGCGAGTTCAACACACTTCCCCATTCTAGCCACTGTACCAGAGCCAAGCATTGCGCAGCCTCCCAGCGGCCGCACCAGCCTCGCCACATGCTCGCGCCGCAACAGCCGCGTCACAGCTGCGGATATGACGTCACTGCACAGTATAAAAGCTCCATCGCCGCGGCAAGGTGGCGGTACGCCTCGGACCACCGCGCCGAGAACATTGCCGTGATTGCGGAAGGCCGAAGAAGATCGTCACTCCTGAGGAAGAGGAAGTGCGGCGCAAAAAGCGCCGTGCCGCTACCCGAGAGAGGGTTAGGGCCAATTTATAGTTCGACGCAGCGTGTGCGCGTCAGCCAGCGTCGGTGGAGGTTGGCGACGCCAAGTTCGTCATGTCACGGTGGCGCGAAAACCGATCCCTCTAAAGTCCAACGTGTGCGCCGCGCCACCTAGACGCATGCGCATTTTATACGAAACTTGGATTTCAGGATGATACGAAACTGTGAACTCGCTGCCCGTGCCGCCACCAGTATCCACCAGCCCATATTGCTCGAGGAGACGCGGATGCGGTGCATTCTGGGTGATGAGGCCGGTGCGAAATGCAGCTATCGCATCTCAACGCCGGCTGCAGCCGGGGCAAATCCGACGAACGCTGGATACGTCGGCCGCGCCTCGGTGGTGGTAGAAACTTTTATTGCCATTGATGGCGGGAGCGAAGCATGGCACTTGGCACTTGGGTGGCACTACATGGCACTTGGGTGATCTCTTACTGTGAGGACGCACCCTTACAAATCGAAGGAGAGCGCTTGCAGCGCAATCCTTCTCATAGCACTGGAGATGATCCGGCACTGGTCTTGAGGGGAAGTGCAGGTCGAAAGAGTCTCCGAGTAAGACTCCGCCACGGTCTGTGATGAGGGAAGGGGGGCATGTGAGGAGGGTGTGTACCAAGTCTCCTGGTTTACCGGAAAGTTTGCATGAGGAGGGGAATTGGTCTGGGTATCGTGCATGTAGCAGTATAGGGTATGGGGCAGTCCGAGTTTGTAGTCGTCGCCAGTGGGCAGCTATGGTGAGGGATGGGGCTGGGGGTGCGTATTCCCTTCGTTCGTCCCGGTAGTACGAAATGATATCACTGAAAGAAAGCAGGCGTTGCCCAGCCCATAGAGGGGGCTCGACTCCTCTTGCCCGGATTGTGAGACCTCAGGCTAGGGAATGAGCCTCCTCATTGCCAGGGAGGCCGGCATGTGCTGGCCTCCAGATCAGGGTTATGGGGCGCCGGGGCTGCCAGAAGCGTAGTAAGCGAGCAGCGGTGCGGGATATGTAGCCGTTGGCATAGTTGAGAATGGCAGAATTGGAGTCAGTGATAATTTTGGTGGCAGATGTAGAGATGAGAGCAAGCGCGATGGCTGCCTCTTCTGCCTGTGTTGTGGAATTGGTGATGATTAAGCTGAAGGTTAGAAGCTTTGCCTCATACGGTAGCCTGACGTATCTTCTGCTGCGTCCACGTAGTCCACATCGTGGTCGTCGCTGTACTGTTTGTGGAGAGCCCGAGTCCTTGCTATTCTGCGGTTCCCATCTCGCTCAGGGCGCATGTTCTTGGGGATGGGAGGTATGTTGAGGTTAGAGCGGAGGATTGAAGAAAGGGGGACCCCCGCGGTAGGGTGTGTAATTGCGGTTAGGCCTAATTGGGATAATAGAGCGCGGCCAGTGGCTGAGTTATAAACGGGATATTTGTGCCGTAAAGGTGGCTTCTGTGAGTTCCTCAAAACTGTTGTGGACACCGAGTTTGAGGAGTCGGTCGTTGGATGTGCTGGGGGGAAGGCGTAGAGCAATTTTCGTGCAACTCCGTATGAGCGCGTTTACCCGGTCTCTCTCCTTCTGTCGGAGGGGTAGGTATGGAAGGGCATATGTGGTGCGGCTTATGATGTAAGCCTGGGTAAGGCGAAGTGCGTTTCGCTCACGTAGGCCAGCGCTGCGGTTCGCTATGCGGCGAATAAGTTGGGTGGTCTGTTGAGCGTGTGTTTGGAGAGTCTTTATGGCTTCTCCGTGCGCGCCGTGGGAGTGTAGAACTAGTCCTAGCACGCGTATTTTGGATACTAGCGTCATAGGATGGGTACCTAGCGTAAGGGAGATGGAAGGAATGACTGAATCGTTTTTGCTTGGGGCGGTAAGGAAACAACTCTGATTTGGAAGGGGAGCAGGTCAGGCCGCGCTCCTGTACATATATGTCGATGGTATTTAGTGCCAATTGTATATCTTGTTCTATTTCGACGTCACTGCCGCGGTTTGCCCTGACAGTGATGTCGTCGGCGTAAAGCAGAAATGGATGTCGCGGATTTGAGCCAGTTGTTGGGGTAAGTGAAGAAGTGCTATGTTGAATAGAATAGGGGAGAGGACGGCTCCCTGGGGCGTACGTCGTGCTTCCAGTCTTATGCCTCGGAGGCGGATGGTCGCCGAAGGTAAGTGTAGCTGTGCGGTGGCTGAGGAAGTCTCGGATGTAGTTGTACATCCTGGTGCCCACTGCCATTGTTGTAAGGTTCTGTAGGATAGCCGAGTGTGTAACGTTATCGAATGCCTTTGTGAGATCCACAGCTAGGATAGCTTTGGTGTCGTACGTTTGGGAATCTAGAATGTGTTGTTTTAGCTGTAGGAGGACGTCCTGTGTGGAGAGCCCAGAACGAAATACAAACATACAGGTGGGCATGAGATCGTTGCCTTCTAAGTATTTGCAGAGCCTCGTCTGGAGTACATGCTCCATGAGTTTGCCGACAGGAGTTAAGGCGATCGATCTGAGGTTAGAGGTGAGCAGAGGTTTCCCAGGTTTGGGTAAGAACATGACTTTGGCCTCTTTCCATTGAGGTGGGAGGATGTCCTTTTGCCAGCACCCGTTAAAGTATTCGGTAAGGGCGGCAATGGATTGGGCGTCGAGATTCCGGAGTGCCTTGTTATGTACCCCGTCAGGGCCGGGGGCTGAGGGCGTGTTAAGTCTCTGGAGTTCAGCCTGAACTTCTGCTTCTGTAATGGGTTTGTCAAGGAGGTCGTTAGCGGGGCCTGCATAGTTGGGGTGTGTTACAGGCGGGTATGTGGGGAAGTACTGATTTCGAAGTTCTTGGAGGAATTCCGGTGGAGGTGTATCGGAAGTAAGTATGAGTTTGGTGAGGTTGTGTCTTTGTGTGGTCTTAGATTGAGTGGAGTCTATCAAATGCTTAAAGAGGTTCCAGGTTGGAGGTAGAGTCATTTTTCCCTCTAGCTTGTGGCATAGTGATTCCCAGTTTTGTCGTGAAAGAGTCGCCGCGTGCGTCTCTATTACTTTGTTGAGACGGGCGAGGTTGCGTCTAAGTGTTCGGTTGCAGCGCTGCCTTTGCCAGCGTCGTTCTAGGCCTGCTTTAGCTTCCCATAAATACAGGAGGCGGGAGTCAAATGTGTCGTTTGGGGAGTCCTCTCGTAGGGGACGAGTTGCGGATCGGACATCTCTTTCTAATTGTTTGGACCAGTCGGTGATGTCCGTGATGGGGACGACGGTACGTGCTGCTCCACATGATTGGAAAGAGCTCCACTTCGTGAAAGTGGAGCCTCTGGGTGGTCTGCGGGGTAGTTGAACATTTAAGAGAATTTCGATGATGCTATGATCACTACCTAGATTCTCTTGTGTGTTGCACCATGTGGCGTGAGGGAGGCGATGTGCGAATGTAAGGTCTGGTTTGTGTCTGTACAGACACTGTTTCCAGTGCGTGTAGGAGAGATAGGGTTGGTAAGTAGGGGGAGACTGGTCTGTTGCGCTGTTAACCACATCCAACGTCCTTTCGGGGTGTCGTGCTGGTAACCCAGGCCGTAGGCGAAGCCTTAAAGTCTCCTACGACAAGTAAGGGGCACGTGTTTGCTATGTGCTTCGCAAGTGTAAAAAGGCGTTCGAAGTTGCTTTGTAGGCATTTAGCGTGGCTATACACATTTAGGACGAAGAGACTATTCGCTCGAGCGTGTTGTGGCACAAGCTCAATTAGAATGTCTTGAATCGCTAGGGAATGGGAGATGGTGGTGATTGAGCGGCTAGCTAGAAACGCTACCCGAGTGGGCGGGGGGATGTGGGCAGAATAGGAGTATAGCCGGGGAGGGGGAGTGGGTTGGAGGGCTCCTGCAAGGCAAGGATGTCGGGTCCCGTAGCGCAGGACAGCAGTTGGTGGACCACATGACGCTTCTGGCCAAAGCCCCGGCAGTTCCACTGCCAGAGTGTAAGATTACGGTTTGGAGCTGCCATCATGAGAGTCGATTATGGGGTTGGGAGTCGTGATAACGGGGGGGGGGGGAGGGGGGGAGCCGTGAGCTGTGGTATGGATAGGGTTGTCCTGTCCTTGTGCTGCTTTAGGCTTCTTACGTCTACTTGGGGTGGAGTCCCGCTTTGGGAGGCGGGTTGCGTAAGAATTGAGCCGGGACTCCAGATCGCTATAGCGGTCAGAAAATCCTTGGGTTAGCACGATCGAATCGGTGATTAAGAGCAGCATTGTCTCGTGTTATGTGGATAACCGCGTTTTTGAGGGTTGCACATTCCTGGTTGATTCATGGGTGTTTTTCATAGCGTCCTGCAATTTTGCCTCAAAGCGAGCAGCAAAGGACTCAAGCAGGGTTGGAATGTCGTCTAGTGAGCTGGGAGTGGAGGGAGGGCGCGTTGTGCACAGAGTTTAATTTGTAGAGGGTTCCGTGTCAGCCTCCATTGCGAGCGAATCATCAGAGGAAGTAGGGTTGGAGTGGCTGGGCAAGGTATGGTCGGTGGGTGGGTTAAGGGGAGGAGGTTGAGGTGCGGTTGGAGCGCGGGTAGGTGAAATGGGAGATCCAGTGGCAAGAGTACTTATCTGGGCTTCCAGTTTGGCAATGCATGGCCGAAGAGCGGCGGCTTCTGCTCGGGCAGCTGTAGCTTCTGCTTTGGCCGCCGCTGCCTCCTCCTGGGATTTCGCCAGGGCGTGTTGTAAACTGGGACTCACTGTCATGGATGTCGTGTGCTTGTGAGAAGGGGGGGGGGCGTGTCCCAGGCTTTTTTCAATGGCTTTGTCCAAGCTTGCTTGTTTTCGTTGGGCTGGGTGGGTCTGGATGAGAATTGGGGAAACTGTCCCTGGGTGGGACCGATTCCTGCTGCAGCATTTCTGGGTGGCTTGGTTGTTTCCGTGGCTCGTGAAGGTTTCGTCCCTTGCATGATCCCGTGTCGGTAAGGTGAGGGCCCTCACACAGAATGCACTTGGGCGTACAAGGAGGGTCTTGTTGCGAATGCTGTGTTCCACAGCAGGGGCAAAGATTGGTCTTGGGGCTTGGGCATACGTCGTGACGGTGACCCGGCTGTTTGCAATTGGTACAGGCACCCGGACTGCCGCGGTATAGGGTGCAGTGGTGGATGGCTCCCATGTACTTGATCGAGTGCGGGACTGCATTTGCGTCGAAGGTGATTAGGGTTGAGTGCGTCTTTCCAATGCGTTGGGCTGCTAGTATGGTGTACTCCGGATTCCTTCTGACCAAGTCTTGGTAGAGTTGCGTCGGGGTCTCGTCGTCATAGGTGTTTGTGATGACTCCTCTGGTAGCCCCCGGGGGGGGGGGGGGTGCCACGTAAGCAGCGCAATGGTAGGTTTGGTCTCCAATTGCGAGGGAGGTTAGCGTCTTGAGAGTACTGGCTGTTGGGAAGTGTGTTGTTGCTATGTTGAAAGTATTGTTGGTTGGGTGGGTGCACAGGCAGAAGTCGTCCGGTAGAGTGATTCGGAGCTGGGTCTGCACTGCCTTCCTGAGTCGAGGTGTTGGGACGTCTAAAAGTCGTAGTTCACCTCGCGGGCGAACGACCACTCGAATAGCGTTGGATGGGAGTGGTGGCAGCTGCTTGCTACGCTGCACTGTGAGGCGCGTCTCCTTGGTCGCCGGTGGTAGGTGGGTCGGCGTCTATGCCGCTGCGGGTGGCGGCTGCTGCGTCGTGCCTCGGAGGTAGCGTTACCGGTGTGGTGAGGTGGTTTCGGCGAACTGCCTGGTCGGGAGGCGTAGGCTTTACACAGCACTGGTGTCCAATCATCTGACTGGAGCTCTTGTGCGGTTAGGGTGTGGCCTTCAACCGTTACTTCCATCATAACGGCTGGCGTCGCCGGCGGTGTCGGCGGAGAGGCAAAGTCCGGATGAGGCTTGGTCCGTCTCAGTCCGATAATCGTTCTCAGCACAAAAAAAGGTCGGATCTCGCCCGGAATGGGCGGTTTCCCTGTCTTACATAGGCACTTATGTCGCTTCTCATGCAGATTAGTGGCCGTAGAAGAGATTGGGTAGGAGCAGCACGTACTGTTTGCCGGAGCCGACGTTGCAGTTATTCGCTCGCGTTGGCCCCTACGCGGCGTCTCCGGCCGCGCCTTGCGCCGGACTATAGAATGCTGCGCTTTCGCTCGCGTGGCGTCGACGTGCCGAGCACGCTCGTGCGTGAAGGCTACGTCGGACTATAATGTGGCCTTTAGAAGACTGCGCGCCGACCCCGATTATCGTCCCAATATAATGTGGCCTTTAGTAGAGTGCGCCCCGACCCATGCTGTCTAGTTATCATTCTTCGTACTCTTTTCCACTCAGGTCACGTATGATGAGATGATATAATGATGATATATAATGATGTATGATGAGATTATATAATGTATGAGACATACATTAGGACGGTGAGTGCATGATCGTTCATTTACAGAACAGGTAGTTTTGTCGCGGGAACGCCAATGCGAGAGCGGACACCGTTGGAAGCTCAATGAATCAGTTGTTTAAGCTGCTGTGTCGAAGAGGCCTGCGCTCGTTGCGCATTTGTGATGCGACGCAAAAATGAACCTCGAAAACAAAATAACGAGTCAGCATAACAGTGCATAAAAATACATCCATGTAAGTAGCAAAGTTTACTTTAGGGAAGTGCCTTCAAGTATGACTGGCAACCTTCGACAACGGCACCGTACCAATTCTTAGAGTGCGCCGTGTCGCCGCTTCTTGCTGTATACGGTATGTACGAAATAAAGAATGACAAATCCTTTACAAATTACAAAAATGAAGAATGAAAAATTAATTTACAGCATGTTCAGCGTATGTCACTGTTTACGTCATAGCACAATGTGGCCAATAGCTGAAGAGGTGCCAAGGCTGCTGGTTCGAAGCAATTAACGAATTGTATTCGGACAAAAATCTGCGCAACTGAAAAACCTCCCGTTTTGCAGAAATGACAGAAGTATCCATGTAGAGGGATGCAAACAGCAAATATTATTCCTAATCGTTGACCTCGAAAAATCGCCCGAGTTGCCCTTTAAGACATTAGTCGCCGTCTATGGTATGTTCTGTTAGCACGCTCACGTTTTTCAATACACGCCTTTTTTTCAAATTTTTTGCAGTGCTTGGCGCATACTTGGTATTCAGCAGTGGATTTTCAACTTTATCTAATCTCTCCCATATTTATTTATTTGCTTCACAGGTAAGCACACTGAAATACATTTGATGTATATTCTTTCTCAGGGTGCTTGGTTCCGAAATGCCACCACAAAATTCCCTTCGCGTCAGTGTTATCACAACGTTTGCAAATGTGCTACATTCCTAAATCAATATAGATATTTAGAAAATGCGTACTATGGCTGCAGCATTCTCATTTGGGAATTTTAGGACAAAGCTGAATTACGACTAGAATCACCTGCAAGCTTGAATGTAAACCCCAATAGCAATGCTTTGTATCTGTTCAGTATATGGATCACAGAGCTATTCAGCGTAGCGGCTTCAGAATTTGTAACAGCCGAAAATGCACAATCAATAAAACAGATGTAAGTTTATCTTTAATAATTAGTGATGTACGCAAAACGAATGGCAAAAACAGTATTATTTCAAATGTGGATTTAGGCTTGCTTGAATTCTAGAATGGTTGCTGACTGATGGAAAAATATAGCTAGTTTTAAAGTGAAGCTTTATATGTATAGGTCAAATTGTATATAGCTAGGCGACATCGCCCGTGTACAGAAAACTATCATCATCAGCATTTGGTCGAGCGTCGTCGTGTCCTTACGCAGCTGGCTGGTTGGTGCCCCTCGGAGTGCGCTCGTGCTCGTGGCCAACACCACCTAGAACTAGGTGGTGTTGACTCGGCACGCGCTCAGGCCACTGCTCCCGCGTTCGTCGTCTTCTTCCACGGCTGGCTACGTTGCCGCTCATAATTCCAGCGTAGAATTCCAATTTCTCTTCTGTTGTCGTAATGGGGAGGCCGCGTTTACGGGGGTATGAGTCATTAGACAGTTTTAGTTTAACGTTAGGGTAACAGCGGGGTTAAGGGAAATAGCGTTACGGCTCTGCAAAGTAACTTTCCTGAAAGAGAGTTTTAGTATAGCGTGATAGCGTAGTTTGCGTGCGGGACGCTATTCCATTAAGCTTTGAATTTCGCATATGTAGGGTAGGGCACCCAAGTAATTCAATGTGTGTGTGCGTCCGGAAACTGCGACAGGCAGCGCAATGGAAGCCAGGAGCGCGTTGTATTTTACTTCCCATGTCCGCTGATCTGCAGCGAAACAGACAAGCACTACAAGCTGTCTACCATAGCCTCCGAAATCTTCCGATCTCAGAGGCCATATGCCGACGTCGCGCCTATCTTCCGACTTTACCGATAGATGGCGCTCGTATCTCGGAGAAAACTTTTTCTCGTTAGGCTTAGGCTCGTTCGAAACGAGAAGCGCTCTCGAAAATTTCTCAAGGTTATCCAAAATACTCTGTCGTCGAAGCGGCCTGAGACTAAGCCAAAGCCGTTTACACAGTGATTTTCTACGAATGAAATGAAATATACAAAAACAACGCGAAATTCAGTTGGAAGCGGGCGGCCGGCAGCGCCGCCATGTTGTGCGTAAACTACGTAAAGCACGCAAACACGGTAACGCTACATCTGAGAAATAGCGTGCGTACGCTAAACGGTATGGATCGGTTAGCGTACTGCGCATGCGCATTTCGATCCCGCTATTCCGGTAAGCCCGCTATTACGGTAAACACGCTAAACTAAAACTGTCTATTCATTGTCTTACCTAACGGACAGATATACTTTTGAAGCAATTTAATTTCAAAGAATCGTAAGCGTCAGTGGCGGGCGAATGCTGCTAACCACGCCGACCGAGCAAACTCGAGAGATCGAACGCAAGTCACAACGGCGGACTGCGGGCGTGATGTCGTTCTCTCCGTCGCAGCCAAACGTTTGTATAACCTCACAATTGAGAAATAATTTAATGAACCCTCCGGATTAACCCAGTGATAAACAGCGGGGCCGCACGTTTCAGCTTCGGTGGTTAACCATCTTCACGGAGTGGAAGAGCCGACGAATTTTTTTTCGACAACAACCGGACGAAACCATGGGCACATAAGGCCATAAACTCGACGCAAATAAATTAAGGAAATGACGCGGTAGTGAGAGAAACTTTCCTCTCATTATAAAAAAAATCTGAAAGTAAGGCCTGTAATGGTGTCCGTCAGCGTTGTGATAATGGAAATGAGAAACAAAAGAGACGATGAAGAAGATAGTGTAAGTAAGTTAAAGGGAAGGCCGGATTCCAGTGCGCTGCGACTATTGAAAATGCCGACTCTGTTTTAGCAACTGCGTTAATTAATCCCTTAATTCTGAGCGCCATGCGATGGATTCTCATTCTCTTGATTGTAGATGCAGCCGAAATTCAGCTTCACGACGTCGTCTGTGTCAGCGCTCCTTTGATTTCGCTCACGAAAAACGAGTTAGGTCTTCGTGAGGGTACCTACTCGATTACTATTTGATGTTGATTTCCGGAGTAGGCCGTGGCAACATACCTTGTTTCTGTTATGCTCTCTGTATTTTTTGCTCCATTTAGGTAAATGTATTGAAATTGAATAAGTTGGAATTTAATGTGGGTTCGAACTTTTAATGCTTGATGAAATCGGGAATGCTAACATGGCGGACATTAGGCTGGTTTAATCCTTCACTCAGCTGCTACAGAATAAAGTGCAGTGGTCTATTGTCGGAAGAAAACCATCATCTGCACGCAATGATTGGTAATTCGTAAGCCGCTGGGCGTCTCCACCTGAGGCCATGTCGTGAGGGTACACGCTTATATCTGGATCGCTGCGAGGTAGGACGTTCCGCGCCAATGAAATAAAGCTCATTCGCCTACCCATATCGTTACCAAAAGGCGTGGCACGCAGCCGTGGGAGAAGCGAATCGCTGGGCGATAGCACCACCATAGCAGCCATGGCGGCGGCTAATATAGTGGTGGCAGCGAAGCTACCACAATGCCACCGTAACTGCTGCCTCGTAACTAGAAGCTGCTACATGTGGCCACGCGGCATCGATCGTGGCAATAAACGCCACACTCGTGTCATCTGTCCCTCTTCTTCTGGCCTGTTTCGTTGTGCCGACCAGACATCTTGGAGTGTTTGCACAAGCCAGCGTGTCATAGGTTTATGCTCCATAGCAGCCCTGGGGCGCTATGTCGCTAAAATGATTCCAAACTGTTTTGATTCCAATTTCTGGAATCAGCCTCCACGATTGGTTAAAACATTTTCGGGACACTCCCAGCTTCGCCTGTCTGTCACGTGACGCCACGAAAACCGCGATAGCTGCCCATCTGATACAACATGTACACACTGATCATGCACGATTAAACGGCACAAAAGAAAAATAATAATTCCTGGTTCGACGCCTTTTCACCATTAGGCCTCTGCTATTGGTCCGATGGTTGCTCGCTACGCCCACTTCGGCTGTCTGTCACGAGACGTCACAAAACCGTGGGAACTCACCACGTCAAAGCGACGTGTACGCGAAAAAAATGCATTAATATGCCGAACAAAACTGAAAATTTTTCTGAATAGCCACAGACTGCCCAATTCCGAAAGGAATAGAAAATGGCTGCCCGCCGATCGCTCAGGCCCTCGCTACTCGCACCTGCCGGTGAGCATGTATTTATTTGCGCATGATAAACATTTTTGCGGGGCAGTAAAACGTTAGCAAGCCCTTTCGGCAGGCATACGACATCGTTCTGCCACCTCTTCCTTGCTAGAGATCCGTTTTAGCGGCATTCTTGTCCTTCCGTTGTACGCCGTCGTGATTGTCGACCAGCCACCGCAAGCTAAGTAAGGCGAAGCGGACCAGTCAGAGAAGCCGGCACCACCCTCTTCATGCGGTTATCTATTTTCACTGTGCTGGCTCGGCCCCATCGAAAGCCTCTCCACTAGAGCGTGCTCCTCGCCTCTTGTCAGCCAATTAGATAAGAAAAACCGCTGAACTTAGACAATGTTATTGGTCTTGAAAGCGAACAAAGGCGACCTCCTATAATCGAAGTGTTTCATTGCGTTGTTCAGACAACGCTGTGGGTCACAGCCCGATGCTTGCGTCGGTGGTTACGTAAATTTGACGCCAGGAGCTTGGAATCAAAACAGTTTGTAATCATTTTACGTTATAGCGCCCCTGGTTACTGTCCGTTCTGCCTACTGAAACTATTCAGTCCATTGCCGGAGACCCCATTTTTCTAAGAGTAAAAACGCTCCTTCTTAGCGCACTTTAGGTCACGCGTTGCAAATTATAGTTAGATTATAGATAGATATAGATAGATTATTAGCAAGCTTGGCTATACCGGATCACATGTTTAGCTAATAATCGTCGATAGGAATACACGTTGCATGCTGGGTGGTAGTTTTCCTGCGGCGAAAATTAAGAAAAAGATTTAAATTCTTGAAGTATGTTATTCTTGACTTCACAGGCTGTGAGATCGCCGAAGAATAGATAGACAAGCTACCACCACAGCCTTTCTATGAGTGATTTAAATAACTGTTTATTGTTTTAATGTCATCAGCCTTCTTTGCCTGCTATGGCCAATATGCGTCTGTCTCTCTAACCTCTTACGCCGCTCTTCATAATAAAAAACGAAAAAAAAAATTTCTCCCGCGCTGGGAGAATTCGAACCTACGTCACGCGGTTTTCGCGGCCAGTCAAAAGGAGGGGTACCTTACGCGGGACATAGCGAGCGCGCTGCTGGGTGGTGCAGCGTCATACATGACGTGTTCCGGCGGCGGCAATATCGTGTGTCACCAAATTGCTTGAATGCTAATCACATTGACACCAATAGTCATCGTGCGATGTGCTATGCAAGAATTTTGTAATTACTTGTTTACGAAAGTTACATTGCAATCACATAATTGAGGTTACTGCAGGAGCTAAGCTACAGGGATTCTCGTGATTAAGGAGTACACTTAAAGCTCGGGGACGCTTGCATAAAAAATGTACTGCAATATGCGTAATTGACAAGCACACAGTTATTTTTTACGCAACCCCCGTTGCTGAACGACTGAAAAGTGGAAAAGTTTGTACGGACCCATAGCTATGCCTGGCCAGTGCGAAATAACATAGACAAAAGAACAGAGGTGAAAATAGAGGACATGCGCTGTACTCGCTAGAAGAACTTGTTAACGTTGGGGGGGTGTGATTCTACCTTAGCGATTTATTTTCCTTCTGATGTACTGCTGCCTGGGGGCATAATATAAGTTTCTCCCTTCAAAAAAATGTTGTGTGTACAGCGCACGTCCAGTCTATTCGTCTATCTTCTGTCGGTGTTGCGTCGCGCTTCCCAGACATGGCTATGAACATCACTTTAGCCTAGTCCTTATATTCAGCAAAAATACACCATGGTCCTCGTTTGGCTACCGAGAACATCAGTGAAACCTACAAAGTGCCTCTTGTAAGACGTAAAATAATTCTAAGGTTTTATTTTCCCAAACTACCATATGGTTATGGAGCACGCTGTAGTGGAGGAGTTCGGTTTAACTTCAAGCACCCAGGGTTCTTTAAGGTCACCCAATGCATGCGATAGGGTTGTTTTTGCATTTCTATGCCATCTAAATGTGGCCGCCGCAGCCAGGATTCCTTCCTGCGTCCTTGGGCATAGAAGCGCAACCTCACAGCCCCTACGCCCCCACAGTGGCTTAACGCATACAAAAATATAAAAAATGATAGCTCAGTAATTACTCGGAAAGCTGAATATTATGCTCCAAAGAATACAGTTTGGTGACACATTGGAATTAACACACCGTCCATTCTTACGGTATGGTTACGGTGGAGACGACGATATGACTACAATGGGACAACGGCGATATGGCTTGATGAAGATGCTATAACGAAAAACGGATGATTGCAGGGGTATGGCGAAGACGTTATGACAACGGACGCATGATGACGACTGTCTGACGACGACCCAAAGACGACAATGGCATGACATTCGTGGAATGATTGTGATTGGGTGAAGACAGCTTGATTAGGACAGAATGTCGAAGATAGATTCATGTTGACGGATCGTCAAAGGCGGTATGACGACGACGGTTTGTCGACAATGGTATCACGACGGGTGCGTGTTGGGTGCGTGATGAAGTTAGAATGACGAGGACGAAATGACCGTGGCGGTTTCACAACAACGCTATAACAACGGAAGCATGACGCCGACACTATGTTGGCAGTGGCATGATGACGGATCAGGACTGTGATGCAGGTTCTTTTTGAAATGTTTCGAACGGGTCCCTTAGGCAGAAACCAACAGAAACCAATCAAGCACAAAGCCGTTCCTACCAGGAAAGCACACAAGATATTTTATATAACCAGTATGAAAGAATATATAATAAACACTTAAGGAAATATGATGAGCGAGATATAATTACCACTCAAATTAGAATATCACCAACACAATAAGTACAGTTATGACATAACGCCAGCGCAAGGTTACGGTAGACTCGACCCAACAACAGTTCGACGTTGACGGGTGGCTGGCAAGAAGATGAGACAAGCGGCGCTGTTCTCACCAAGCCAGTGACGTGGTGGAGCGACGAGTTGATTGGAGCACGGAATTTCCGGCTTGCCAAGAGGACGCAGGCTCCTCAGCGGTACTTTCAGGTGAAAGCTGCAGGACACCGGGGCCTCCTGACCAGGCAGCGGTACGCCAACTCGGGCCCATAGTCCGACCGCTCAGGCTCTGCCCATGGGCACAAGTGTCCGCCGGCCTCGAGTAGAGGTCGATGGTCTGGCACAGCTGCGAATCACAGGAACAGGATGGCTTATGCTTCAGAGGGTGCAGTCCTCGTGGCTTGGGTCCGGAAACAGACGGCCCGTCTTCACCCACTGGTCCGGTGGCCCCCTTCTTAATGGGTCACTTCCTGGAACTCCGCCGTGTTCTGCTAACGGGCGTCGCTTTTCTTTCTTCTACTCTGTCCTATGTGTTCGTTTCAGATTGGTAATTTTCGGAGCTCCGTGTCTACCAATGATTGGTTCTTGGAAGCTCCTTGGGCTTTCCAGATTGGATTGCTTTCCCATAATTTTCTTTACATGCCGCATGCCCTAATGCTCGTTGCTCTTCGACGTCATCGTCCTTTGTAACACCGTGGACTCATGTCCGCGCGCGTACTCTTTGTCTATATCTTTTCATCTCACAAGCTAGGGTACTTTGCTTAGTGCATCGCACCCATCAAAAGGACAACGGGTTGACGACGAGTGTATGACGCAAATGGTGTGACGAAGACTGTATCATGAAGTGTGCGTGAGGATGAAGGCGTCACGACGCGGCATGAAGAATGTCTGATGGTGGAAGCTGGAGTGATGACGATGGAGGTAGCACGACGGCAACACGGCGGCGGTGACAACGATTGTTTGATGGCTGTATGACGACGATGGCGTGAAGAAGACGGCATGACGAGAGTCGGATTACAAAGCTGGAATGACGATGACGCTACGACCAGGACGGCATCACGATCACGAATAAATGCCTAATGGCCTAAGCTGTTAAAGAACTTAGGTCACTGGGTCAGCGTTGAAATCGTGAGTACGGCGCAATGACGGTAGTCAGATCACGGAGCTGGAATGACGACGATGAAACGACCACAACGGTAGCGCGAACGCGAGAACATGCCTAGTGGCCGAAACTGGTAGACAACTTGGGTCACTCTGTCGGCGTAAGAGCTAGATAGATAGAGAGATAGGTAGATGAGCTCAAAATATCTCAAGTAGGCAAATAATTGGTAATTGTACCAAAATATGACTCAAAAGTTACTATTTTCAAAGCGCAAATTTAGCCTACACAATTGAATCCACCAGTACTCGTCGCCTATAACAATGCCTTCATTCTCTCCTAAAATAATATTGCTGCCACCTTTGGCTTTCCCACAGAATGGGGAAACTTTGTGAAGGTTTCATGTAATGGGTAAACAGGGGTTTAACAAGTTTCGTTCAGCCCCGAAATAGCTGACACACATGGAAATTGGCGTTCGCACCATTCGCGCCGGGTTTCCCATTCAGTCGCAACAGGAACTGGATGAGCGACATGTTCCTTCAGGACTCCGTGAAAACACGCATACAACGTTTTCGCACTACCAGCGCCACTATGAATTAGTTATCTTTCAGTTACTTATTCGCAACTTCTCCCAGTTCGCCGCATATATTAACACACTGGGTTCACGTGAAGTGTGTTCTTTACCGGAGTAAACATAATCACGCCAGGAAAAGCTGAAAAATAAATACCAATGTTGACCTAGCTCTATGCAGCATAATACGACCTTTAGCACTTTGTTTTTCTAGACCTCCTCTGGGACTTCCACTTTTGATTTGTATTTCTGTACGTGCAGGTGGCCTCGTGCCGGAATGGCAGCTTGCGGAGTGCTCGTCGTGGCGTCCACTGTTTTCAGCACAGTGTTTACGGCAGTGAATGGATTGGGGTGCGTATTCGCTTCGCGGATGCTTCTAAATTTGGAATGTCGTTAGTAACTAATATAAGTAAGTAATATTCATGGAGTGCAAGACATCGGGTAACTGATGGCGGGTAGACCCTGTCAGACCCACTTGCAAGAGTCCCTTAAAGTGAAATTGTACTATTTGTAGCAGTACGCATAGTTGAATAGTTACTCAATTACTGGTAGTATCATTAGTATTGTCGATAGTTTTTAATCGCGAGTCCTTACGCCACAATTTACTCTACAGCACTGATGATCCGAAAGTCTGAGCAAATAGAATACTTACGTACTCTCAACTATTTTCTCAGGTCTGTGCCTGGTGTTTATGACTATACGCGAGATGTCTATATGAAGCCGTATTTCCGCATCGCAACGTATCTGATTGGCATTCTCTTGGGACACTATATTGTCTACAACAAAGAGAACATCGCATTGAAAAAGGTAAGCAAGTGATTAATATTCACTGATTATATACCTTATATATGCGAAAATGACGCCGAACATATACCATCACATCAACTGATGTCCCCGATCCATGCCAATACATGCATCGCCCTGGCTACTCTCTTCCCGCCGATCCGCTTCTAGTATATTTCATCATATAATCGCCTCGCCAATAGATCGGGTGGGGCACGCTCTCGTATTGCTCAGCAGCTGGTTTGCTCCGTATTTCAGGCTCATTTGATCTATCAAGCACAGTTTCAGCGCCTACTCAAAGCACAAGTGGCTCAACTGGAAAACCTTAATCGCGAAGCCATGCGTGGGATTACAGGTCTTCCAAAGCTCGTGCCGATGATGACACATCAGGCGGAAGCCCAGGTGAACACAAATGATCAGCTCATTCAGTAAAGGTGCGAAGCTTCGGCGATAGAACACAGTAGTGTTCCTGCGGCTGCTGCCTTGGCGAATTACATGGACCCGGCTGCCACCTTAGTGGATCAAGCTTTATCGCCGCTACCACCACGGTGCCACTGCTGAGTGGCTTCCAACGAGCCCCTTGATTGAATTCGCAAGATGGATAAGCGAAACTGTAGGAACTAGACCTGTGTGTCTGTGTGGATGACGGGTTGAGTTCAGCAATTCTTCATACTGCCTTTGTATGTATTTTCTATCCAGATGTAAACCAGATGTAATCTTATCAGTTGGATACATCCATTACCTCGTTACTGGCAAAACAGTGCCACTACACGATGGCCTCACCGTTCTGTTGCCACTCGTCAAGGTGAGGCGCCCACGAAGCGTCATTGTCTAAACCGATTTGACGCAAATGGTGCGCGCACTCCGTCACGTCGACCGCTCAGCGGGTGTAGGGATGGACTTTCATCGTTGTGCGGTGGCTAATCTACGCCGGGTTCGAGTCTGCTGGTATTGTTGCTGTAGAGTTCTGACTGATACCACGGGGGACGCCGCATGCTATTCGTCGAGGCCGTTGCCTTAGCTTATGCTTCCGCACTTGCAAACAGTGTACATTGCACCGTCACACCTCGCCAGCTCTCACACCTCAGTGTGGTTCCGACTTCCCGAGCTGCGTCTTCCCCGCTCCCAGTGTTAGCGCTCACGCGATGAAGTGCGCGCTGGTGTATGAGAGCGCGCGTCTCCTCTTCTAGCGCAGCCGTGGCTGCACATGGCTGTCCGCGTGGCTAAGCGCATAGGCAACCCGCACGCCGTATCTTGGAGATCACCTGCGGTGGGTGGAAACGCTATTGGGGGGGGGGGGGGGCAGGATGACTGGTGGCTTTATGCGCCCCGTCTTACCTCGCCCCAAGTGTTGGGGATGGCGTAATCTCAAGTTTAGGAGACGCGGTAAACAAACACAGCATGAAGCTTTGGCTCCCCGCTGCCACCACTCTTTATCAAGCCACCGTTGTGACAGTGTGTGCTCGTGGTCATCCATTCAATTCTCTTCATGTTTGCCTGTACGCGCGTGACACCAGGCTATTTAAAGTAATCAGGAAATTTTACTGGAATTTACACGGTTCACACTCCGAACATTCGCGTAGTTGTCTAATACTTTGATATCACTATCAAACCCTTGCCTTTGGGGTAAGATTACAAATGTTGTCATTAATGTTCTTCAAGTACCCGGTTGGCAACCTTAAATCACCTCTAAAGAATTTATCCTGGTATAACCGTGTGCGTCATGCTCGTTGTTTTTATAAAATTTCATGTTGACTTCACTAAACGGGACTACAAATGTGCGCATTCAATCCTCAATTGTAGACGCATGAACTTGCACGCAGCGTACAATTTATAGATGATTCAACATACACGAACCGCAGGAGGCTCACATAACGCTTGCAAATTCACAGAAGTACTGGCTCGCACAAAATTTAGCTTGTAGTTTTTCTTTTCCCGCATTCAAGATTTTCTTGTTGATGAAGCCAGAAAATACACTAGGCCACTTTTGTTCTGCTGGTAACCTTTATAGTTGTTAATCGGATGCCATAAATACTCATGTTCCGTTGGTTTGTTGCCTGTTACACAAAAGAGCGGAGCGTAGTGAACACAATATAGCCATAACCTCTTGCCACTTGTGGACGACAACTTAGATCAATAATCTAGGAGTTATTTCGATTAGCTTTTAAAGGCCTCTCGCCCAATATTGTCACAAAAATTTTATTATGTGGTTTTACCTGCAAAACTACGATTTGATTATGACCCACGCCGTAGTGGGGGACTCCGGAAATTGGGACCACCTGGCTTCTTTAACGTGCACCTAAATCTAAGTACACGGGTGTTTTCGCATTTCGCCCCAACCGAAATGTGGCCGCCGTGGCCGGGATTCGCTCCCGCAACCTCCTGCTCAGCAGCCCAACACCATAGCCACTGAACTACTACGGCGGGTGCGCCCAACATAGTGCTCTGCTAAATACCTCTCCCATGTACATATGGAAGCACAGAACCATTACACTATAGCTTTGTCTTGCGCTAGCAATTATATGGACGCTCCAAGCGCATTTCTGCCGTCGCGGTGATGTTCCGTATTAAGTCCAAATACGATAACATCGCCGCCTTACGCTGTATGTGCGAGTGAAAGCTTGTGAGGGTCAGCCGACGATCACGGCTAAATCTCGCGCGCGCTGAGGGAGGAAGGCGGGGCGGAAGCGCGGTCTTCTATCGCGCGTGAGCCACGGGGGGAGGCGAGTGAAGGGGGTGGCGTGCTACTCTGGTGGCTGCTGCTTACGGTGCGGCCACGCGGGCGTCGTATCTTGAAAGCGATCTGCGATGTGGACAAAGTACGCCACGCCGAGTGCCGATAGGTTCTATGCGGTGTTCTTTATACGTTTATTTCGCGTTGAAGCGAGAGACAGCACGAATGTCATTTCGCTCACTGCTGCTGCCAGCGCTTCCTAACTCCAGTGTTTTGACAGCGAGTTTCTGCGCTCATCAAGCGAGATGTGTTCATGTTTACCTGTGCGCGCTTGGCAACGCGCTTGTCAATTTAGTTAGTAAGATAATGTTATAGGCTTATACGGCTGATAAAAGTGATATCCTTACTTCGCATAGTGGTCCACCAATTTGCTATCGCAATCGATGCTTAGCCTTTCGGGCGAAACTGCGACATTTGTGACAACTGCCATGGTTAGGACTATTGTGAGAAATAATTTTGCTGGTGTTAGCATGCAGCGCAGACTATACATTATGTTAACGCCGGAACTAGTGTCTCTCCGGGATCATATAAAGGAATATTTAGATTGTTTTCTAGGTTAAAGTTCTTACAATATCCTAATACGTCTAGCAATGAATATTGCGACTGTCGATATGTGACTGCTGACGAAATATTTTAAGCATCATTGTAAGATCGTATGCCAAATTTAATGGGACCTAGAAGTTCAATTTTGAAATAATTAGGTGTTGAAACGTTTGCTTGCTCTATTCAATTGTACAAAGTAGCACTTACTAGGCCACCAGCGTAGAAACGCACACCTGCATCATTTTTGGGCGTCATAAGATTACAGTAGAATCGCGGTAAACGGAAGTCGCTTAACCGAATTAGCTCGTTGAACGCAACAGCGGCTTCTATTTTGGTTGTTTTTTATTTGAATCACGGAAAAGAAGCTCTCGTTAATTGGAATTAAAATTTTCGCAACTCTCTGTAAACGAAGCAGCAAAAGCAAGCTCCAAAGTATTTTTTATGGAAAAAGGCAGGCCTTGATATTTATTTTGAAGAAAGCCATCCTTAAAAACCTAGCTCAAATACTCATGCAAGCAAAACTTTGATAGATGTTTATAGCATAGAGTGCCATGCGGACGGCTTTGCGGCTCGCCACTCGCTCCATAAAGAGCCATGATGGCGTGAGTTGCGGTGCAGTATACGCTCTACGTCGCGAACTTGCTTATATCTAGTGCTCTCCTTGCCTTACAGCTTAATATTGTTATCGTGTGTCGATAACCCCAAGCCCTTAAAATATGTGTAAGCTGCAAAACATGGAAAAAGTATGTGCTATAATATAGGAAATATTCCTTACAATGCACGTACTGAGGCTCTGTTCAGTAAAATGAATATTCACAAAATCACTAAAATATTCAGCAGCAGACCCTTCCCTAATCTTTAGACTGACTATAAACGCAATAGCATAGATCACGATGACATAGCATGCTTAGTTCACTCAACCTGCACCTACACGGGGAACAAGACAACCAAAATAGCTGAATGTTTCACGCCTAAGAATAATTACGGCCTGCAATTGCTTAACTGTATTTAAGGTCTTCAAATGCTTAACTACATTTAGCAATCCACCGTAAACTTTTTCAGTGTATCAAATATTGACTTGCCTTTGCTTTTGATGCGTAAAATTGTTGGTTGTTTAGTACTTTGAGTTGTGTTGGAGTTGCTTTTCTAATTTTTCTCATTTGTGGCAACCGTCTTGCTATTACTGTTATCTCACCGATCGCAGCTGAATATGCGCATCTGATCTGAGGTAATATGTGCTTTTTTGTGGTCTACACGCAACGGATTCCTGCGCTGTTACTAAAACCCCTCTACTGCTACTGTTATGTCTTCTGTTGTAACAGGGATTAAGGAATTTTTAAGCCGTTTCTACAGCTTTTCTCTTAAGAGTCCTGCCTTTTATAGAAAATAATTGAACTGAAATGAAATACGAGTGCGTCGTTGAAGTATTTTGGACTCCACCAGCACGACCTCATGCTTTGATAGTCGCCTCGTGAATTCTCGTGTTATGTGACTTGTGCTTTGTTTGATACATTGCTGGAGCCTTCTATAAATCAAAACCAGATACACATAATCAGTCCTGAAGTCGCCTACCACGCTCAAAGCATGGGGCGAACTAGCTGATGCGTTTGCTTCTTTATTCCTAACATGTATACTTTATTCCTAACATGTCTAACAGTGTTAAGGGGCTGTATAACACATAGTGTGCACCCCTGCACATCTCGCTCTGTAAACAGAACGTCTGCAAATTGGACCAAAGTCATTTCTGTAGCACCTTGAGGCTCCTTTTACTGATAGTCTACTGTAGTTTTTTTTTCGGCTGTACAATAACAGGCAAGGATTTCAAGGCATATAATGTTATTTCTTACGATAGAAATAGTGTTTTTTTTACCCAATGAATCTGAGCAAAACCTTGATCTATTTGTTCATACATACGGAATTGATATGTTCTAGACTCAAGCCCAATGATGCTATGTGTAAATAAAACTATAGATTTGGCAAAGTACTATCGATTGGTCACATATGAGACGATATTGTCGCGTGTTTTGAAGCAGAGGTGTCCGAGTTTTTGTTTGACGTTCCAATTCTTAATGATGGTAATGAGAAAGTTCGTCTAGTTAGGTAAGTTCGCAACGAAGTGCGCTACGTGGACTACCTTAAGGTCACCAACAACGATGATAATTAGGAGGAAAGAGAAAGTATTTTCCAAAACACATCACGCATCACAAGAAATACGTACGTAGAATTAACAATCTGAGCACAACCTTGAGTGTTTACGGAATGGCTGCTATATTGTTTTTCGTACTTTCAAAGAATAAAATATTTCTCTTACTTTGCAGTGCTATGAGTGCCTAGGCTGGCTGGTGTGCCTCCTTTGCTTGCTGTTTGCCCTCCTCGGCCTACAAATTATAAATCCTGCTGTGCAAAGTCCCTTACGCGGGGCTTTCTATGCTGCTGCACCAACGTTTTGGTGCCTGGGGATGGCGTGGATTGTCTACGCTTCCATGGCAGGATGTGGTGGTAAGGCGCACCATAAACAAGCAGTCATTTTCTTGCATAATGCCATCAACAACGTATGGGCGGGAGTTGGCATGTGATTTCAAGTGTTTTATCGAACATTTTATTCACTTATGCAAAATACTTCCGTGGTGTTTCGCGTGTTACTGCATTTGCACTTCAATTCCTTGTTTTATTTGCTTGTTACGTCACACGATTTGCATGGTGTTCCAGCTAGAGTTATTCAAACTGTTGAGAAAAGCTAGCACAGTATACAATTATGAGATGCGGGTGCCCGGTTTTTTGACACCAAGATTCCATAATTAGCCAGGTGATTCGTAAAAAAAATTATTCTGGGGGTAAAAGAGGACTGACGACGGAATTGCGTAGGTATTATAATGATGAACTATACCATTATCTTTACCACGAAACAATACCATTAACAAATCGGTTAACATTAGTAGGGCCGCCTGTGCACGTTTACTTGTGCAATCAGCAGACGCTGCTGCCGAATATAACTGTGAAGAAGCAACTTCATCTATTAGAAATCTACATTGTGATGCGCTTTCCTCCACCACTTTCTTGGAGTACAGCGAACATGTTTTTCATCAATAATCCCAGCAGCTAGCTGCTATTGATCTACAATGGCTAGTTACTACTAAAAAATCTGGGTATGACCGCAGATATAAAAAGTTTGACCAGTACATTTGCCGGCACATCGCAGCTATGTCTACGATTCTTCAGTACCAAATGTCTTTCCAGGGCTCGTGCCTAACAATAGGTTATATCCGTTTACCACCTAGCATTAAATTCAGATATTTTCCTAAGCTTAATATCGCAAGCTATTTTTGTTATCAACAATATCACCTCACAAAGTTCAGTACTTATAAAACTTGTACACCTGCTGTATTTCTAGCAACTATCACTGCTTTGCACCTGCACTCTCCTTCACCATACAGTTTACTCGTCGTCCTGTACACAGGAACACCGCTGGTGAAGAGCCGGAAGAGAACAAAACACGGCCAGCCTGCGCTAAATGTCGAGATTTCCTTGCCGGCGTAGAGAGGATGAGACCGAGAGTCTCATCCTTTGTGCGGCAGCCTCACCGCCACTGATCGCTCGACAGCGCCGATATCGTCACTAGGCCTTTTCCGGTTCCCTTCAAAGCTAAAGCGGCTGGCGCTTCGAAATGAATTACCGACGCTCACAAGGCGCAATATTTTGTTATCGTTGTTATCGCTCTTCGCAATAAATTTACGCAAAGAAGAAAAACACGCTGATATTAGCGGCGCCGTCGGCTGCGATGCGAGCACAGCCGAGCCGGTCGTCTCCCGTCGGTAGCCGTGCACTGCAGCTGAGCTGCAGCCGATATTTTCGTCGCAAGTGGCGGAGGCGCGCAGCTTCGCGGTCGTCGATTCGCCCGTTGATCGTGCTACGGGCGGTGCGCCGGCCGAACTGCTGCCTACTTTGGACACCTCTCGCGCGGAAGACGTTTCTACGGCACTGGAGGCCGGTTCGCCGTCGGTATATTTGCCGCTAGCGTGGACGTGCCTTAACCGGAAATGGACAGCCCGTTTGCGATGACGTATGTCACGTGACATTTGGAGGAGCACTCGGCAAGGAGGAGAGACCAGCCGACGAGGAGAGTAGCGAAGGAAAGAGCGAAACGAGCGAAGGCCGTGGTTCGATTATCAAACGGATGTAACTCCGCTATTACGGCACCATTTCAAAAAATCCTCGCGGCTACGTGTTCGTTGTAGACTCGTACACAACTGAAACACCACAACTAAATTTCAACCTCTGGGTGGTTTAGGGGCCTTTTGGGGAGAAATCCTTAGACGGCTCATGGGTGAAAAACATGATCGTCCAGAAAATTCAATGGCACCAAAATTCAATGGCACAAAAATTGTGGCTCGAACCCTCGACCTTTCGTGGCAGTCGAACCTACGAGCTTTCGTGTTAATTAATGGGAGGTTAATAAAGGCACAGATAATTATCATAGAGGTAATTAGGGCTCTCGAACCGACGACCTTTAGTGTTGCATAAGGCGTTTAGTGTTAATAAGTCATAGTTTAATAAGGTAGAGTTGTTTAGGGCACTCAAACCCACGACGTTTGGTGGGCAAAAACAATAGGAAGTAACAACACATTTGAATGAGAATGTCAAATCTTTTAATGAATTTCTCGTGAGCTTGCAGCCTTTCGCCTTCATCCTATTTAGCGTATGCTAAAGTGACCGTCAACTTTATTTTTATTTACTTGGCTCGTTTTGATCAAATCACATAACATTACGCCATCACAAATGTGTTTCCATATATACAAATATAATTGTGCGCAACATAATTTCTATTTTACGCTTATATTTACTCCATGCTATGAGCTAAAACATGTTCTTCCTTCTGGATTCCTGTTTCAGGTTTCATTACCAATTTCCTCTCCTGTCATATATTTGAGCTGCCTAGCAAGCTTGTGTTTGCGGTATACATTGTGCATCAGCCTCTCATGTATGTATTCCTCGCATCACGACAGGAAAGCTTCGACTACAATTATTTCCTTATGGTAAGATTGCCTTCTCATAAGCCACGAGCTCTGATTTTTCGCTATACTGTGATAAACATTGATAAATATAAGGATGTATATATATATATATATATATATATATATATATATATGTGTGTGTGTGTGTGTGTGTGTGTGTATGTATATATAGTCGGTTGCTATTGCACAAAACACATCTGCTGAATAACTGACAAATCTACGAACACAGAGCCGAAACTATTGTGCATAGCTTTGTCTTCGAGGAAATACTTTCAGGGCTCTCGCTTTGAATGTGTATTCCCCGGCAATAGCATTGAAACAATGCTTTTAATTTCTGACGGTGAGGCGTAGTGGTGTAAAGATTGTGAAAAAAATACAGCGCAAAATAGCAATACGTATGCAGAAAAGCTAGAGCTCTCGATTACCGACCTATCCTTTCCTTCTGCCCTTGACTACTTCGTCGAAAGCGGTGGTCAATATACCATCTTCAAGAGAACGGCCCGTTGGGCAGGTTGGTAATCCATACTGAACACTATTGACTATCTTGTATTGAAAACTATTGAATGCTATCTTCCACAATTTGTGTGTGAACGCGGGAGGTGTGTACATCTAGCACAGAACTCTAGCTTTATGTGAATACCCTGAGAAACATTTGTGCAAATGAGAAAGCAGTATTTGAAAAGAAAAATAACTAGTGTGTAATATCCCCAGACATCTGAGTGCAAGTAACTTAGCATAAGTATGCATATCGAATAAAATGTTACCTTATTCAAATCAAGATTTACACATATGTAGCGAAATACGCGAAGCGTTTAAGAAAATGAATGCCTTGTCTAAAATAGGGGTGCTTTAATATCTATTGTCCCCAGCGGTAGAAACATGAAGTTGAAGATGCGATAGCATCAAAATTTACTGTCTCATCAAAGTGCTAGCATATTGCTCAGTGGTTTGGTAATACAATTGTGCCATTCATTGAACCTTTAGAGGATGTAACGACAGCGAGAATGCAGGAATCGCAACCGCCATAATGCAGGAATCGCAACCGCCATACTTAGCGGCTGCGCAACGATGATGTAGTAAACGAGCTCACGCAGCTCGAAAAGCCGTGCAGGGTGATGAATACGGTGAGATTCATACGCTAAAAAATCATAGCCCTTCCCCTGTTGAGGAAATGGGGGTAAGCGAAGCTTGTGGGAAGACGACGTTGTCGCAGGCGTTCGGCCTCGTTTACCCCAATCTCAGAGTAGGCGGCTCTTTTGGCCTCAACATCGCGCTCCCGCAACTCGGCGTCCGCAACTCCGGGTTTCGCCTATGCCATGAAAGCCCTTACGCTAGAATCGTCACGTCGACGACGAGCCCTTCCCCGAGCGAGTTCGCGGAGCCGTTGCTCAAACGCATCCTGTTCCTCGGCGGAACGCACCATGCGTGGCCCTCCCATCCGGGCGCCGAAACTGATCTGAGGCGAGGGAAGCTCGGCGGAGCTCGCGCAAACCCCCTTTCCTTCCCTTTCCCTCCCCACGACACACCAAACGCCCCTGACTGGTCGCGCGCGTCACGTGATCCGGCGCAGCTTTCCCCGCACCTGCTCTCTCTTTCTTCCTTCCTTTCTTTCTGTCGTTCTTTTCTTCCTTCTTGCTTTCGTTCCTTCCTTCTGTCTTTCTTTTCTTTCACGTCTTTATTTCTACATTTAATTGGTGAAACCTTGCGGCCGAAAGCAGGGGCTTTTGGGGGGTGGGAGAGGCGGATCGGTGCTCTCTTCTTCCTCGAGGTTGAGTGGTCCCGAGGTCGGCTCTGCAATGAGGCGGCCAGGCTCTTGCTTTTCCTGAAAAAGTCCAGAATTGTCCCTGGCTCATACCCGCACATCCAATGCGGGTATGAACCATATTAGTTTTAGCGTTACATCGCCGGCGCAGGCTAGCGTATACAAGCTTCGCTTGAAAAAGGACGGCGTTCGTACAGCAACATTGAAAACCAACGACCTCTAACTTTGTAATTGAGACTCTAGGTATCCGAGGTGCTACCTAATTACCAGCGCTTTTAGGGAGTCTGGTGTCGGGATTACAGTGTGACACGGCAAGTACTGCCTCTCTGCTCCAAGTTTTCATGAAAGTTGCACAGACAAACACTTTCCCCTGAGAACCATGGAATTAAATCTACTAGGTGTCACTATGACACCGGTGAAAACGCTTTCAAAAAATTTTTGCTAAATATGGCGCAGCTACCACTTTTTTCTCCCGTCTGCAAAACAGTAAAAGATCTTCATCGTTTCAGTCATATAGCAGCTGCCGTGTCAGTCGTCCAGTGTTTCAAATGGTCATGACTCGCGATCCGCAGTAACCTGTGAGATTGTTTGTTTTGCTTCCCATGGATCATACATTCTAGCCGACCAGCCAAGCCTTAGCCTGCGAAAGACGAAAAAAAGTGAAAATCTGCCACTCTTGATTTCTCCCAGTGCCATGAATCTCTAATGTCGGAAAGGGGATTGTTTCAACAATAGCTTCGGCAGTCTTCAAAGCATAGCTAGTCATGCAAAATATTCGCGGGTGAAAGATAGGGCACAGCTGCTGTAAGATAGCCGTAACATTCTTTATTTTGTTTCAGTGATTTTAACATCATTACGCATATTTCGGTACAACTTACATCATTCCAGTTTACTGTGTAGGCACTCTAATTACGAGAATCATTCACCAATGAAACACGCAAACAAGATATAGAAATGCCATGGTACCAACGAACTCAAAAATTGCTTCGCCTTTCACCCGAAAGGCGAAGGATACGTGGCCACGATGTTATCGCACTTGGACATTATATGGAACATCACGTCGACACGGACGACGACGGCGGAAATGAGGCTGAAGTATCCATAATATCATTGCTATCGCAATAAAACATGACGGAGAAGCTACTGCCTGCCAGCGGAGGGGGTGCGATATTTATTAAAGAGGGGCAGTTATATGCTACTACAAGTCTCAAAGAGAGATATTCCCTTTAGAGAATAACACTCATGATAGTGTGGGCAAGCAGAATTTAAATTAGGAGGCCAAACATATTCGTGATGCATTTATTAAGCCTGTGATTTATGCGGCTGACATCAGGAAGTAAATACAGCTATATGTACTTGTTATGTAATGAGATAGAAACACATTACTGAGTTGGTCAGAAAGATGAAAGAAGCAGTTCTTCGCCTCGAATCTTGCTCTGAATTACAACCTCATACTCCTTGTGCTTCACCTCTGGTTTGTGGCCTTGGGTCACCTTTCATTATAATTTTAAATATTTACATCCCTTTACAGCCCCAACTATTGTACTTGACAGTTGGTATACTTATTAAGAACGTACGACCTTGCTTTTGTTTTTTTCAGGGCTACTTCTTTGTTGGAAACCTCGTGCTGTCATTTGCTGTCGCCACAGTCTTAAGCCTATTAATAGAGATGCCCATGTCCGGCCTTGAAAAGATTATTCTAGGGCATAAATAAAGAAGTTTCGGGAGCAATAAAAATGTAAGTGGAAGAATGATAACGACAGCTGAAAGCCCATTTCCGCCTGGCAAATCCTATTTGTTGAAGTAATTGCAACCAGATCATCATGCAATTCAACGGAAAAATGTGAAGTATATATTGATCCTTCGAGTGAAAACGAAGCATTTCGGTTTACTCTGCTACAGGTAACCTGAACCGGCGCTGTTTAATTCCAGTGGGTGTAATCGGACATGTACTTGACGAACTACAAGCAATAAATTGCTTGTAAACAGTTACGTTTTCGTTTTCTGGTAATGTTGTAATATTACGATTACTGGCAGTTTTCCTTCAACGAGTAAACTTTCTTTCAGCTGACCAGCACGGATTCCGAAATAGCTTATCAAAAAGTACGCAATTGACTCAGTTGTACACAACCTTGCACTTAGGTTCAATAACCGTAGACAGACAGATGTGGTTCTACTTGACCGATCCAAAGTATTTGATAGTGTATGCTAAAACAAATTAAGCTAATTGCGAAAGTGTAGAAGGCGTTTAAGGTAACCGGTCTATCACCTGTTGGACTAAAGGTTTTTTTTTTCACCGTAAACAGTTTGTACTCTTCGAACGTGCGACGCCAAAAACTATTTCTGTATCATAAGGAGACAACAAGGGTCAGTCCTTGGACCGTTGTTATTCCTGAGCTTTGTTAAATACATTGCAACGACCGTCAATTCTAACATTAAGCTTTTCGCCGACGACTGCGTAATTTACCAAGAAATTAACAATCATGCAGACCATCTTTCTCTGAGTGCATCGCTTACACAATATCTGAATGGTGTGAACAGTGGCAGAATTGTCATTGAACGTAAAGAAGTTCGCCGTAATCAGCGTTAACCGAAAAAAAAACTCACACTTTGCTTACGCAATCAACGGTACAGTGTTAACTATAGTATATGAGCATCAATATGTAGGTATCACACTGACTGCTCACCTTAAATGGAACTTACACAGTGAGAACACTACTGCAGCAGAATTAGGTCAATTATTTTTGCTAGCGCCTAAAGCTAGCGCCTACTGCTTTTAAGTTGCTCGCATACAGGACATCCCAAAACCGATCCCGGAATTTGCAAATATGACTTGGCTACCTCAAACAGTGACTGAGATAGCAAAACTAGAAGGAGTGCAAAGGGAATCCATAAGATTTATACAAGACAAATACAGGCGCACTGACTCACACACTTATCTACTAGCTGCATCTAGTCTAAAAACGCTATCAAATACAGGGAAAGAGGCCCGCCTAAAGTGTTTCTTCCAGCGAATTGACAACAACGGTTAAAACAGACACGTCGAAATACATATCGTTTTCCAAATCTCCAACTACACTTCAAAACCATCCAAATAAAAAAATGCTGTGGTTTAGCTTTGGTTAACGCTGGTTGATAGCGAAAGCTTCATTGCCCTGGCTAGGCCCATTGTCGATCTGTGGCCGAAGGTGTGGTTTCGCGATGATATACAGACATGTTTGCAATGAATACAGTGTTTATTCATCATTTTTATGCCTATGAAGACACTGCGGTGATCAGTAAACTATTGAGACTTGGTTGCAACTCGCAGCCTGGCCCAACTCTACTCGGGCAACGGCGGCAATGTCTCATTTCAGGGCTCCATAAAGGCCTAAATAAAGTCCGACGTAGTGTGAATGCGCGCACACGTTAGGTCACTTTGGCGAGAACAGCAGCGGCTATAGTTCGACCGATGGTTTGACGTACTGGCGCCGCCAACGTAACCGGACGCGTGGCCAATGCGCTCCGACGCGCCCGGGCGTCTGATGACGCTCGCCAGCACGCACGCACACACAGGCAAACCCACACCGATTACGTCGGACTATAAACGCGCGGTAATGCTCTCTTGTGGTTTGACCTCTAGCTCTCAAGGTGAAAACGGTTGAGCCGCCGACGGCTGCCCGAGGTAGCGTGATGAAGCTTTCGCTTCAAAAGTAACTGAATATTCCTACAACAATCAAATTCTTGATTTTTTCCACTAGCGATACGAGAATGGAATCAACTGTACCCATTTCTCACAAATACTAAATCATTTTCTGAATTCTCTAGTGCAATTAAAGGTACTAGCACTAATGTTGTCCTAACCAGATGGTTTCCACGTCCCCCCCCCCTCCCCTTGAATCACTGTTGGTCGCTTAATGGGGGACGGTTGTTATTGTTTACTATAAATAATCAATTAATATTTTGCACGGTTCTTTCCCACATTTTCTTTCCTTTTTAAAATACTTTATGAAATGGGAGATCGCTGTTTAATTTCTAAATTCACTTAAACCTCAGCCAAATACACTGGTGGTCTGTACACAAAAGTTTGAAAAATGCAGTGCCTATATTTATGTAACCACTCTTTTTTTAACTCTAACCCCTTTCCTGTTTTTTTCCACCTTCATTCTACTTGTATTATTGGCATATATACATATTTGTCGCTCTTTCCTATTTTTTGTATTGATTTTTTGTATTGCCCTCCTGCTATGCCCTCGGTTTAGAGCAGCAGTATTCAAAATGAATAAGTATAGAAACTTTGTTTACTCAGTCACGGTAACTGTAATTGACTTGCTTTTTTTAGTAACCCATTACATGTAACCAGTTATATTTTTCGTCTTTGAGCACATAAACTTGCCGGACATTACAGTGTACAGACGGACGAAAACGCGTACAGGGTTTACGTCCATCCTGCGATAAGCGTCCTGCAGCTCCGCCTCGGCGACGTAAACATGGCAGGTTTCCACGTTTCTTGGAACGTTTTTTGCACACGTTTCTCGGAAGCCTGACCGCTGAGCTTTTCGCTTATAATATATTTCTCTATCTTTCTTAGCGTATTCAAGCAGCCTTCATAGACAGTACACACTGCTACACAATCCTTCGCTTAGTGCAGTCTACGACTTCTGTGATATATATAGATATAAGTTCCTGACAGTTAAACACCAAGTTTCTTTATCTACATGTTATAAACGTGACTCTTATACATGTACTGTTTGCGATTGTGACACACCAGCAGTATTTGTAAGGCTGCATATTATTGAGCTTCTTATTAAATTACCGTAGAAATTTGGCCACCTTCTCAAGGAACGTGAACGCCTGCTGGCGTCCGTTGCAATTTGTTTGTCTTGATGGCTAGCAGTTTAATGGCGCCGGTAGGCGGTCCACCATATGTTGGCTGAGAAATTGAAACGGCGCTTCCATGGCTCGATAGCGACGACTCCTTGGAAAATTGATGCCATGGCAATCACCTGCGGAAAATACTTCAGCTTTACCACTGACGCTATAGCGAGCACCTGCTCTGCTCCCAACAGCAATGGAGCGTTGCGCTTCATGAAGATCCAGGCCACGAGCATCGCGGAATTGAGAAACCAGAATCTTGTGCTGGTTAGTTGTAGCAACAGGCCCTGTTGCTACAACCGGCTTTGGCCCTGAAATCAAGGCCGGCGATTGCACTGCCTGAGCATCCTGTGCAACAATTCTGCGGTACATCCCACACATGTCCATCGAACCAGTTTCTTTTAGAAATATTAGGAGACTACTCGAAGCTCCCTTGTGGCCTATACCTGGCCCTTCGAAACGCAAGGCATTGCGCGAACGCAAGGTCCGTATTTTGCCTGTTTCTCAAGCAGAGCATCCACTTCATGTGGGCAATTTGGGTAAGACCACAGAAAGTGTTCGATGTCTCCTGTCTCTTCTCGAGCAGTACAGTTCGCAGAATCGACACGCCCCGTCTTAAATAAGTGTACTAGCGTATAGCACATACTATTTTGTGAGCAAGTTATTCTTACTTTACAACACAGTCCTTCTTGCCAGCGAGCACGTCTAGGAAGCTTTCAGTGTCGATGCAGATTTCTTCGCAAGAAAACGAGGGATGATTACCGAAGAAAATTCTGACACGCAGTTCTTAGTGAATTTAACAGCACGTGACGGGCTGTAGAGGACATCACGCATCTGCATTGCCTATTTTACAGGTTAGTTTGTGCACTGGTGCCATTTTTTGGCCCTCGTTATTCTAACTACGTAGTAGCTGTCACTGCTGCCTTTGCCAAGTTTTATTTTTCACCTTTTTGTGGGTGTGTGTTCTTGCTGATACTGTCTTGAGTCATGCAGAAGTTAATCAACGACTTAAGGAATGAACTACGGCAGGAGCTATAAACAGTCCGTGAGGCTGTAGAAAGGGAGTTCCGCGCGCAGATGAAAGCACTGCGAACTGAACTTCGTGGTGATGTTCACAGTATGGATCATATTGTCGCTGTACAACGCCAAGAGAAGACTCAGAGACGTTCTTCAGGAACAACGAGACAACCAGTTCAAGCAAAACAGATCAGAGACACGTCTTCTTCGTCGCCGCCAAAATCCCACCGACCCACTAGACGGAGTACGTTAAATGCCCCATCGTCGTTGTCGTCTGCCTAGAGCACACGCGTCATTTGTCCCTACCTAGAAGAGCATCGTCCCGATGCTAGACCAGAAGTGTCACTTGCGGAAGTGAGGGTCTCGCGCAGAGTCATTCGCTCACATACGGCTTCATGCGTACGACATGCACAAGTTCAAGATGGTGTGGGCGACTTTTGCTTTATCCGTTTCCAAGGTCAGGCAAAACATGCATTGGCCTTGCAGTGATTATTGTTCCGAACTTACAAAGTTAGGCTCTTGTGAAACTGTTAACAAAAACGCCAATATCTTCCCTATCACGCTTAGGAGATGTATAAAAAGTGATGTTAGTCTTACAATTTCAACTAAAGTGGGACGACTACACAACTGCTCAACTTCACAATTACAGCATGTAACATAAGGTGAACCAATAAAGAGTTAATGAGTGAATATTTTCTAATAACGCTATATGAGCATTGTGATTCGCCATGCAAGTAATGGCACTCTTTTTTGACGAACGATCCGTAATGGCCGTATTGAACTGTCAGTATGATTTTACACAAAAAATATCCACAAAATACAATGAAATAAAACCACGTCGTATTGCCGAATGCAACTGAATTTAAGCTTGGTATAGTATTCGTTTCAGAAAATTTATTTATTGGTGGACTGTAGTCAGGCAATCAATAAATTGAGTTCCTAGTATGGTGCTGTTCTGTGCCGCTGAAGTGTCTTTTGCCACGCAGTTTTTTTGTTGTTTTTTTGCACCAAGAATCTGGTAAACGTTTACATAACACACATTTTTACACCGGTGTGTGGGCTTTATTGGTGTCGAACCGTGAAAACATTTGACTGGACAAAATAAAAGGTCGTAGTGCGAAACCTTCTTCAGATCTTCGAAAATGCGTTCTTTATGCAGCTACAGACTTCGCCGCAGGAGGCTACATGTAATATCTACCTGTAGCGTTATCGGCTCCCCACGAATTGTTACGTAATTGTACTCACGTGTGAGCGCTAGAAAAAGTACAAGAAACACCTAAGTTGCTTCTAGAAAAGTTCAGTAGGAGTTGTATGCAATGTTTCTTTAGGTTGCGGCAAGTTATGCATCGGCCAAAGAGACAGGTGTGTAAAGGAACGTTTGAGAGAGCATGACTTGTCAATTAAGAATGGGACCTTCTCTCATCTGCAGATTCAATGAAAAGCTTGCGCGTGTGAACTATTACTGGTGAGCACAGGTTTACTACTGAAAGTAGGGTTACCATGACACGTGAAGCCGCGGAGGCGCTTTACATAAGAACATTTTGTGACTGGTGCATCAGCGTTCCTTTGTCGCTTTACCCAAATGAGTTTCATTTTAATGCGATTAGGAATCTTTTCCTACGTCGGATCTATCTATCTAGTCTTTTACGCCAACCCAGTGACACAAGTCGTATGCCAGCTTGGGATACTAGGTATTTACTCATGGTCGTGATGCCGTCATGGTCGTTCCACCATGTTATTCCAGCTTTGTCATCTGAATGTCATCATGCCGTAATCGACATGCCGTCTGTGCGAGACCCAGTGTGCCAACTTGTCTACTAGCTTGGGCCAATATATTCACGTATGCCTCCTGCACTCTTTGATTACGCAATACCTCTATGACTGCTGATAACTCTCATAGATTATCAAAAAGCATTTGATTCAGTAAAGCCATATATAGAGGTTGTTTGTACTCCGCAGATTTCTCTATTACCTGATTTATGACATGGATATGATTCAACGTAGAATATCCTTTTCTGAAGCCAGCCTGTTCTCTTGGTTGGCTGAGGCCAAGCGTTGCCCAGATTCTATTGAAACTTATCTTGGTGAATATTTTATACAGTGCTGAAAACAAGCTAATGGATACATAATTCTCCAATTCTTTAACGTCTCTCTTTTTATGGATGAGTATAATGTTGGCGTTATTCCAGCTTTCTGGTACACTTGAAGTCGTGAGGCATTGCGTTTAATGGGCCGCAAGCTTTTCAAGCATAATACCTTCTCCATCTTTGATTGTTACTCCTTGATTGAGATCAGCCCAGTTACGGCTTCAATCATTATCTCTTATGTTTTCTTCGTCTTCATGTTATAAAGAAGCATATTTGTTTGCGAGCACCAGCCTGAATTGGTCTGCTTTTATCTTTAGTGCGCCTAGGTTGGCCTGTTCTTGACTAATTTTTTTCTTTCTCTCTTCAAATTAAGAGAAATCGTAGACTTCACTAACCTATGGTCACTGCACTTTAGTCACCTAACACTTCTACATCCTGCAGTATGCTGGGATCGGCAGAGAGTATGAAATCTACTTCGTTCCTTGTTTCTTCATTAGGGTTTTTCCAGGTCCACTTCCTGTTGCTGCGCTTCCTGGGGAAAGTATTCATTATTCGGAACCTATTCCTTTCCGCTACTTCTTCCAACATCTCTCCTCTAGCGTGTCTAGAACCGATGCCATAGTTGCCAATTGCTTGCTCACCTTCCTGCTTTTTCCCCACGTTTGCATTGAAGTCTCCCATGACTACAGTACACTGAGTTTGCATATTTCTCATTGCTAATTCAACATCTTCATAAGACTGTTCTATTTCATCATCGTGACTGAAGGTCGGGGCGTAGGCTTGTACCACGTTCACTCTATAGCTCCTATTCAGCTTTATTACGACGACTGCTACCCTCTCATTAATGCTGTAGAATTCATCAGTGTTGCCCGCTATGTCCTCAAGGACTAGAACTCCTACTCGGAATTCTCTCTTATCTGGAAGACCTCTGTAGCAGAGGACGTGGCCGTTAGTCAGCACTGTATAAGCCTCACCAGTTCTTCTAACCTCACTAAGACCAATAATATGCCGGGAAATACCTCACTCGATAGGGTGAGCGCATTGAACGTTTTCAGGTTTGGTTTCCAGTGGCGGCCTGTCCGGACCCAAAGATTCTTAGCACCCTCTGCCGGGTCAGAAATCTGACCGCCGCCTTGGTCAGCTGCTCCTCAGCCGCTGGGGACTGAGGGTCATGGGTTAATTGTAGGAGTCATGAGGGAGGTAGTGAACGAATACTGCACCAGGGAGGCCAGTTCCTCTTCTGGTGAGGGAGTGAATTTGTTGAAGCTTAGTGGGCCTTCCTAAGTTGGTTGCACCTGGACTAGTATAGCCCCACTAGCTCTCAGCGATATTTTTTTTTGTTGCTGGTAGTGTCAGGCGCCACTCCATGTCTGAAAAATGTAGTGCACTGCAGGAGGATTCTAACTTACGACCTTCAGATTAGAAGCCGGGTGTTCTACGTCTGCTCCACGCCACCTTATCGCGTCTTAAGCCAACTGGCTGCCCAAGACACTACGCAGTCTGACCAAAATGCTCGTACCTTCGCCGAAGGGACTCGGACGCAGGACGCCGCTCGCTAAGAGGACGCCGCGCGCCAAGCAAACCTATTACACGGTCGCCGAACCGCAAATCGTGCGCCTTTCCTTGCAGTGTGCCATGAGTTAACCAAGCAAACGTGCAACAGCCTCTGTGAAGACACGTTTCACTTTCGTGTTCTACCGGTTCCTATGAAAGATGGATCAATCTATTACAGCGAAGCTGTATACCTCTCGTTGGTCGGAAAATTTCGTGGCGTAAACACGAAGCTCCCTACCCCATACTAGCTGTGCGATTGCTTCGCTGAGCTGGGGGAGAGAGAGCTGAGAGAGAGTGAAAGCAGAGTTTAAAATTAGCATCGCGCAGCATAGCGCACTGCGAGGTGCAGAGGAGGAGTGAAGGCGTGTCTTGTTCTGCCATTAATGTCCCGTCAGGCTTAGAAATGTTTTGGATTATGTGCCGTGCATTCACCACTGACGTTATTATTTGGCAAGTGTTATCGGCCACCTCGCAAAATTCCCGACTTTCCGCGCAAGCTTCACAATGCTCTAAATCAACTAGTTTCAAAGCACGCTAAACACACATCCTTCTATTTGGGGATTTCAATTACCCCAATATCGACTGCAGTAATCAACCTCAGCCCATAGTTAGTCAAGAAGAGCCGAATGACTTCATTGACGCTTGCATTAATTTTAACTTTACCTGAGTTGTATCCAAACCGACACGCGTCGCAGGGGAAGCAGCTAACAATCTGGACCTCCTACTGACCACTCATGCAGACAGCCTTAATTTCATTACATGCCTCCGAGAAATCAGCGACCCTAGAGTATTCCATGCCAATTTCAACTTCTCACCTGAATTAAAACAAACTTCCCAGAAATGTATTAGGATCTACGATGTGGGAAACTACGACGCAATCAACACTAAAGTACTGAACTTTCTGTCAGTTTTTGTAACGAGCTATCTTTCCAGAAGTGTAAATGAGAACTGAACCCTTTTGAAATATAAAATTATCCAAGTAACAAATGAATACATCCCGTCGTGTAGTTTGCGAAAGAGTAAGCAGAAACCCTGGTTCACAATGACACTAAAAAGGCTAGAAAACAAGAAAAAACCGCATTTCGTACAGCCAAACGCCACGGAAACCGCCACGCATGGGAAATGTATTATGAAGCTGAGAACGCATACTTGGCCGCGATTGGAAGTGCTATGCGCTCATTTGACGAAGTAGGGCTGCCAAAAATGAAAGTCGATAACTCCAAGAAATTCTGGAAGGTGATAAGCCGGAAGGAAGCGCACGCTATCAACCTAACTAACAATGCTGGCTAAATCATGGCTGACACCCACCTTTAATTCCGCATTTTCATCTGTTTTTACCAACGAATCCGAAGCACCATGTTTTACATTACCCCTTATTATTACTACAGCTATGGCAGCCATAAAGTTCAGTAGTAGTGGAATTTCCTGCGTAATAGATAAAATAAAACTCATCTGCCGTGGGTATAGGTGACATGATTTCAAAAGTTTTGAAAAACGCTAACCTAGCCTGTTCCAGTATTTTCTGTTTATTCTTTTCACAATCACTCTCCGAAGAAACCATTCCGGACGACTGGAAAGTGGGGAAGGTCGTTCGCCTGCACAAAACAGGTAATACTGATTCACCTCTTAATTATCAGCCCATCTCATTAACAAATATACCCTGCAAAATCATCGAACATGTCCCACATCATGCAATTCTTAGATTCCCATAACTTCTTCCATCCCTCACAGCATGTTTATTGTAACGGTTTTTCGTGCGAGACTCAACTAGCCATTTTTATTCATGAGATTCACGCCAACCTTGATATTAGTCTAGAAACTGACGCCATCTTCCTAGACTTCACTAAGGCGTTCGATAAAGTACCTCACCAAAGTTTGCCTGTTTGGTGAGGTACTTTATCATCACGTGGATTAACGAATTCCTCACGCATCACTCTCAATCTGTCTTCATTAACAACCACTCCTCCAACCCGCTCCCAGTCACTTCCGCTGTCCCGCAGGGTTCCGTCCTCGGTCCCTTGTTATTCCTCATTTACATTAACGACTTACCCCAGCGCGTATCTTGTCATATCCTCTGGTTCGCTGATGATTGCGTTATTTATCGTTCAATAACTAACCCCTTAAGACCAAGAATCCCTTCAGGCAAACCTAAATCACGTGCTAAACTGGTGTTCGCAGTGGATGATGACATTCAACCCTAACAAATGTAAGCACATCTTTTTTCACCGCCGTCGTTACCCTTTTGTTTTTTAATATACTGTTTCTAATTCCCCTGTTGACCTCGTGCAGTCTTACATATACTGAGGTATCCCCATTTCTGATCGTTTACCTTGGCGTCTGCACGTGACTAACCTGATATATTCGGCTAATAAAACACTAGGTTTCGTAAAACGTCACTTAAGGGAAGCCCCTCAACACGTCAGACTACAAGCATACATCTCCCTCATCCGAACTGAACTGGAATACGCATCGGCCATCTGGAACCCTCATCAAGCATATTTAACAAATTAGATCGAAGCTGTGCAAAACTGGGCCCTACCAGATTTATTCACTCTTCTTACTCGTACGACGTTAGCATATCATCTCTAAAATTGCCATCAGGTTTGTGTAATCTTTCTGCTCGCTGTCGCATTCCCAATTCTGTTTTGTATCACAAGTTCTTTTATTCGCCCCTAAGACAAGAACCATACATCTGCGCACCCCCTCCACGCAGATGCCATTGCATCGGTCGCCCTCTTCAAGTTTTGCATCCCCGAGCCCGTACCTTAATGAACTCAATTTTTTCAAGAAGAGCAACTGACTGGAACGGCCTTCCCCACCGTGTCGCTGCTATAACCTGTCCATCGACATTTACGACTTCTCTAAACGCCTGCATTATGTAAACCCCACCCCTTATGTAACACCCCAAAAGGGATCTTTAAGGAAAATAAAGTCATGTGATGAGTGATGTGGTGGTGGGACGCGTAGAGGTGCTGCAGACGCCGATCGTGTTTCCCTGCGTTCGCGCCGAATGCGCCTGGTGTCCGTGGCTGCAGCCAATGTCTCTGGCGGCGGATCGGCAGGTTTGAACCAGACAACTGGACACTAGTTGCTTCGGAAAGACTGAAGCGAGAGCTAGGGAAGCTGCAACTAAGCGTCGCAGAAGAGAACATCCCGAGTTTAGATTGAGGGAAGCCGAGTGCTCACGTAGGCGAAGAAATGAAGATCCGGAGGCTTGTGAACGTGGCCGGTTGATTTTGTCGAAATACTACGCAGAACATCACGAAGAAATCCTGAGCGCCAGACCCGTCTAGCAACTCATTCAGTTCCTTCTAAGACTGCCATTCCAATTTGCTGGGCAAGTTCGAATCAGCTAGCGCAAGTCAGGGGTAATTAAAGATCACAAGGAGAGGCCTTTGTCCTGCAGTGGACATAATTATAGGCTGATGATGATGATGATGAAGACTGCCGTGCGTGGACCACGGAAATTAAAGACACCAGATGAACAGCGTGAATACAATGCTCGACCATGTGTGGTGTTTGATACAGCTTCGCTGGACATACACGTTCGCAGGGCGGGATGGTGGCCAAGTTTTTTTTTATATTTGTGTCTACACCATAACCAGAAGCCCAGTTCAACAGCGGGGCAGAGCATGTAAAGGGCGAAATTGAATATGGAGCCATAGCACTGAAATGAAAAAAAGGTGAATAAATAAAATGAAGCGAATTTCGGGCACATAGACACTATATGGGGTAAAAAAAACAAATTCTCAGAAGTCTCTAATCCGCAGCTAGGGGCGCTGCGGTGCACAAGGGCTTAAAGTCCCTATATATAAAAAGTAGCGCCATTCTTAGATCTTGACGCCACCGCGCTCACCCCGGCGTTTCCTGCTTGCCGCCTCCTGTCGCCCCAGCCTCCTCAGCTCCCCCATTGGCCAATCCATGTCACGTGGAAGCACGCGTTGCGCTTTTGTATTTTTTTTTCTTTCCAGCGCGCTCCGACTGCCATTCTCGGGCCTGTGCGACGGAAGTGCTGTAAGCACAAACGGATCAAGCGTGTTAGGGAAAAGAACTTCGTTGTGATGGCGTGCTGCTGCGCCTTAAGTTTCCGCAACCGACAAGGCGAGGACAAAAGGCTTTTTTTGTTTACCATCCGGCGTGCGCAACCGCTTGCTGCACACATGATATTTGCGCCGTCTCGCATCGTCGCGTTGCTACTTCCAAAACGGCATTATTAAGGCCAGTTACTGACTGACGAAGCAAAATCGCGCCTCAAAAACTTCTCCACAGGGCGCGATCGAAGTTTTCCTCGGATTTCCTCTGGTAGCACGTTACCTGTCGTCTGCCACAGCAGGTCCGACGCAGGCGGCGCCACTGTCGATATCGCACCTCGATCGCGCTGGTCGTGCCGAGTGCGACAGTGGAACGGAGGAGGAGGGAAGTGGATGGCGCTACCTTTTATATATAGGGGTTTTACAAGGGCTGTTGTTCCCAACGCCTGCTCTCTTTCTCTCTAGTTCCCGACGCGCGCTCTCTTTCCCTCTCGTTCCCGGAGCGCGCTTTCTTTCATTGCGATAGCAATTATATGGATACTTCAACGGGATTTCTGCCGTCGGCGTCGCCGTCGTCGTCGCCGTCGCCGTGAGGTTCCGTATAGATTCCAAGGGCGATAAAATCGTCGCGCGCTGCGGGGGACGCGCGCTATCAGGGAGAGCCAACGCACGGCGGAAAGCAAACGCGATTGTTGCCCAAAAGGCCGTGGGTGTATGGGGGGGAGGGAGGCGGGGCGACGCTGTGCTACGGCACGAAATGCTTATCTTGCAACCCAGCGCAAGGAGAACTGGCAACGCGAACTCCCACGCGAAAGCAAAAAAAAAAAAGCGAGGAGGCAGCGCGGGAGGGACGGGGGGAGCAGCTTCTACAATGTCAACAAATACGCTTGCACTGGCTGTGGTGGCCGTCGCCCGCACCGTCTCTTTATCTCCACCACGGCCGGGCTCGACTGGCGCGCGCACTCGCTTCTTAAGAAGCGAGTGAGCGCGCGCGCCAGTCGAGCCCGGCCGTGTCTCCACACGGCTCTGACCTTTATGCGCTGTCCATTCGCCGCTCAGTTTCTGTTGAAGCGATAGACCGCACGATTCTTCGCCCGCTGCAGCGGCCGCGCCAGCGTTTTGACAGTCGTTGTCTGCGGTCATTCAGTGTGATCTATTCATGTTTGCTTGTGCGCGATGACACCACGCTTGTCAATTCAATTAGAAAGCGAATGTGTCCAAGTTTATGCGGCCGATAAAACTACTCTACTATCCCTACTCCGAATAGCTCTATACCAATTTGCTATCGCAATTGATGCTTCGCCTTTCGGGCGAAACTGCGACATTTTTCTCTCGTTCGTAGCTATACTCGGCGACAGCTTTCCTTGACAACACTGTGGAAGCTACAGAGCCGAACCGCCTGCGTGCGCGCGCGCCAGGAAATAGTACCTATTTTATTTTCTGATTCTAAGAGTTACTTGGCCCGAATAAATAAAACTTTCTTAATTATAAATATACAACAGGTATGGGAAGCTGTTCATGGAAAGAAAGTTATTGTGCGCCCTAATTTTTTTCTTTTTTTATTTCTTTGACGGCACCATGTTTTCCGCACGCCTGCTGCTTGCTATCGCAGTAAACATGGCGTCCCCGGTGCCGGTGGTACCGTGTGTGGCCGCAAACTCTCCGTTTCGTTTTCCGAGGAGGCTGTACACTAAGTGTGAGAAGAAGTGCGTCTCCAAACAAACCTAGCAGGTTATCTGCAATGTCTACTCTGGAGTAAGGCGCCGTCAGCCCGAGCTGGTCGACGAATTCTGTGTGCCGGACTGTCGCCTAGCTCACCGGAGTGAGTATGCGAAGGCTAACTCGAGTCAAGGCTGAAGCTCTGCGGGCCCCACTCTCCTCTCCAAAGCGTAAGAAACTGGATTTCTCGGGCGAAGCTGGGAAGCGCATGACCGCCAAGACGAGGCTGCTGCGTTACGACACGTTTGCGTTGGCAGCATTGCGCGCAAAAGTGCACAGCTATTTCATGTGCAATGAACTGCCTACATCCGAGAAGCTACGCAACGAGGTGATGAGCGACCCTGACATGGACAGCCGACGATCAGCACTCGCACGAATGCTGAACGACTTGGGGTTCGTCTTCCGAAAGAGAAAAATGACTTTCGCATTGCTCGAAAGAGACGACATCGTTGCTTGGCGTAGAAAGTACCTCCGAAAAATCCGAGAAATGCGGAGGCAGCAGCGGTAAGTTGTTGCGTTCTTTTAATTTCTTTAAACTTTCGTTGCGCGTGCTTGTTGGTAAAAGTGTAGACGTGAATGTGGAGCATGCGTGTGTACCTAACAGTGAGCGAAAACGAGAAGTATGCTTTGCATCAGTGATCGCCAAACGTGTGCTGTTTACGCGAGTGATCGAAAGCCTTACATAATCCTAACTTAAGTCGCAGCGAAATTTCCCAGTAAAATAAGGTAGCTGTTCATGTTTGCGCTTGTACGGTGGAAAATGGTATCAGCCGAGGATGCGATGATCTGTGCCGAAGATGTAGCTGAGCGTTTCGCTATTGGAGAATTTCCCGTCGCAGTGTTTGAGAAGATTTACTGCCTTTTTTCCGCGTAGGAGCAAGGAATCTAAATGACTTGAAGAAAAGAATAGCTAATTTTATTCAGCGAATATGCTGTGCACACAATTGGGGATGTGGTTTCATTATCTTTTATGAGCGGCCTGAAACATGTTTTGTAAACATTCGCTTCAGTCTTTCTCAGGGGAACATTTGCCTGCTCATCTTTGTTATATGTATTCACATGGGTTTTGTCAGTGGATTCTTCGCGCTGTAACAGAGGCATAACCTAGAATCAAGGCCGCTGGTTTATTAATGGGCTGTTGCCAGTAAATGTGAGCTCGTAACTATACGACTGATTTCTTTTCTTTTACAGGACCATATACTACCTTGATGAGACCTGGGTAAACGCTGGCCACACTAAGGAGACCGTATGGACAGACACCAAAGTGATGTCCCGGCAAGACGCATTTCGTCAAGGCCTCTCAACAGGTCTCCGTGCACCGAGCGGTAAAGGAGGACGCCTAATCGTTTTGCATGCTGACAGTGCGGAAGGCTTTTTTGATGGAGCCGCCGTAGTGTTTCGTGCCAAGAAGGGCGCTGGTGATTACCACACAGAAATGGATGCTCCGCGTTTTCAAAAATGGTTGGTTGAATAGTTGCTACCGATCATCAAGCCACGCAGTGCGATTGTGATCTATAATGCGTCATATCACAGTGTTCAAGTTGAAAAGGTGCCTAGTTCATCATCAAGAAAGGCCGACATCTAGTGCTGGCTGAAATCGAAAAGTATCCCTTTTTCGGATGACCAACTGAAGAGCGAACTGCTGCAGCTCGTTAAGCAGCATAAGCACATGTTCCTTGCTTACAAGAGTGACACACTTGCCAGCGCTGCCGGTCATGAGGTTGTGCGCTTGCCTCCTTACCACTGCGAGCTCAATCCAATAGAGCTCGTGTGGAGCCAGGTCAAAGGCTATGTTGCTTCGAAGAACACTGACTTCAAGATCGATTCAGTCGAGAAGCTGCTGCTGGAAGGAATCGCAGGTGTGACCCCGCAGAACTGGTTCCGAGACTGCACTCACGTGATAAGGCTTTAGGATGAGGCATGGGAGCGGGATGGCATTATAGACAGCCAAAGAGAAAGTCTCATAATTTCTTTGGGCACAGATTCGAGTACTTCTGATGAGTCGAGCAGCTCTGACATGATCGGAATTGATGAACTGCCATGAGCATCTCCATTTGTGCTTTTTCAAAGCGTCAACCAAAGGGTTACACGCGTGCTTAACCAGAAACTGTGATGTTGCTTTTGAGGTCCATCAGTCACTGCTATTTATCTACACTTTTATTGCTTATTGACTTCATTTTAATTTAATCCGCTGATCTCTCGATGTTTCGTTGCACTTCGTTTATGTTCTGGTTACGTTATCGTGATGTGGTAATAATTGTTGGGATATTGTGTGCCAAAACGACGATGTGATTATGCTACATGCCGTGCTAGAGGGTTGCACAAGTTTTGACCACCCGGTGTAGTTTAACATGCACCGAAACATATGTACACGGGCGTCTGGCATTTCTGATCCGTCGAAATTCGACAGGCTCAAACCTGTGCTTTTTGTATCAGCGGCCGTGTACTGTGCACTGTACTGCCACGGCGGCTGTGGTGTGATGATGTATCACGGCCATGAACATTTACATTATACGCTGCATCAGCGAGAACCACATTTCTTAGTTGAGGATTGGAGTGTTCGAAATTGTGTTCATTTTTCTGTGTGATCTCATGCCAATAGTGTTTGATGCCTTGTTTCATTGCTGTCTCAGTGGGACCTGAAAGTGTGATACCGCTTCTTGTCATTGTTTTGTTTTTCATTTACTCATTTGCTAATGTATTCTACCGTCTCATTCTTCGTTATCAGTGTGTTCCTGCTCTCACCTATTTTGATTTGTTTACTTATAAATGGTTCTTATGGCAAGCAATGCTATCAACGAGTTATGGCTATCACGTTCTGTGCCACAAGTGCAAAAATGTTATGTTGACATAGAGTTCCAGCAACGAGTTATGGTTATCATGTTCTGGTCACAAGTGGAAAATGTTATGTCGACATGGAGTGCCAGCAAAAAGTTATGGCTATCACGTTCTGTGCCACAAGTGCAAAAATGTTATGTTGACATAGTGTTCCAGCAACGAGTTATGGTTATCACTGTTCTGGTCACAAGTGCAAAATGTTATGTCGACATGGAGTGCCAGCCAAAACTTATGGCGATCACGTTCTGTGCCACAAGTGCAAAAATGTTATGTTGATAATAATTGATGGGGTGTAACGTCCCAAAACCACGATATGATTATGAGAGAGGTCGTAGTGGAGGGCTCCGGAAATTTTGACCAGCTGGGGCTCTTTAACGTGCACCTAAATCTAAATACACGGGCCTGGAGAATTTTGGCGTGTGGCTGTGATGCAATAAAAGATATGAACTCTTTTATGCATTCTTTATTTTTTCTACTAATAACAATTGGTATTATGAACAATACCTGTTACATACTACATGCACAGCGATGGAAAAACCATCGACGGCCATCACACTACATGAAGGTGCTTGACCAGGGAAGCTCGATAAAAGAATTTGTATCAGTCTCTATTCAATTGATGGTAAGCTCTCTTAAAATCTTCCAATTCAGCGGCATCATGGTACTTGCGTATTTTAGCTGCGGTTTGTGCTTGGTGACATTCATCACCTTGCATAGTTTGCATAGCTATTATATTATCACGGGGTCGTGACGTTGACGAAGGCAGCACTCGGCCGGTAAACGGAAAGTCAGATTACAGCAATACACACTGGCACTGATAGCGGCGAGTACAGCATCGGCCGTGGAAAAAGCTGATCATCGTTGAGACGCGCCGTCTTTTATACATCACGCATCGAACTTCCCAGCCTTATCACTGGTGGTCGCGCAAACTCTGAAATAAGCTTCACTGTTCGCGTCCTGCGCGCAATCTTAACAAAACGACCTACTACAATCGTGAAGCTTCTCGAACACTGAGGCGCAGTCGGCGGCCGGCCATTGCTGACAGTCTTTGTGGGCGTAAACCGAATACAGCAAAACTGAAACAAGACACGCGCATGGCAGGATTGTGCTGCAACGGGCCTTCCATTTCGCCTGTACCAGGGCTTAATACTGTAAACGTTAACATTCGATCACGTGTGGCGCGTACCCGTATATCCCTGGGCTGCCACACTTTTTGTTGACTGAACACGGAACCAAAGCTTCACTGTTATAAAGGCTGAATAATGCTGGGAAAGCCTTCAGAACAGCGGAAAATTTTCTGTGTACCAGTATACATACAGCACAGTATTAGCTGCATGTATGCAAACTCATCAAAGTTTAACTCTGACGTTCCAATTTTGCATGCATACGTTTTGCTAAACACACTAACGCTGCGAGCTAGCGCAAATCGAAGCTGGAACTGAAATCGGCTGCAAGCTGCCGGACTACTTGCGTAGTAACACAAATGTGCGGAGGCCCCGCCTCCGTAGCCTTCGCTCCAATGTCAAGAAAAGCTGTCGCCGAGTTATAGGGACGCTGCGGTGCAAAAGGGCTTAGGGTGCCTCGATGCCAGCGCCGCCGTTCAGGGTGGTGCCATCCTTTGACCGCACTCGCGCTATGGTGGCTAGACCCCCTTCTAGCCACCATACCCGCGCCGCCGCTTTCTCGCTGCGACTGCCATCTTGAGTCACAGCGATCGGTTGCGAGTGCTTGGTGCCGGTGCTTAGTTCGAGACACAGTGCGCGCGGATGCTTCGCTGACGCTTCTACTTGCTGTACAGTGTTCAGCCGCATGAATGACAAGCTTGTCAAGTGCATCGAGTCGACATGACGGGCTGTTGTGTTCCCAAGTGCACCGGATCGACTCGTAAAGGGATTCGTTGTTTACGCTTCCCCCGAGACCCAGAGCGAAGGAAGAGATGGGAAGCCCAAGTAAAGCGGTATCACTGGAAGGCAACGGATAGCTCCTACATTTGCGAGGTAAGTGTGAAGAAAGTTTAGACTATCGCATCGTGTTTTTCATTTAAATAAGAAAGTATTCTCTGATCCTCGCTCACGTACCTACGTTCGCTCACGAACTAAGCACTGCACCGATGCTGAGTAGCCTATGGTTTGCGAGCGCGCGTCGCATAGGCTTTTGCCGTTTTGATCGGCGCAGTCTATGCGAGTAGTACCCTTATTTTAAGAACTAACGAAAATGCTTCGCCGCGAAATAGCCTTACATTAGCTACAAATCGTCATGTAAACCACCTATTTTACTTTTTCACGAGAAGCACACATCGTGTGTCTCTTGTTTCTTTTTTTTCCCTCAGTTTCTTTTTTCGCTACTGGTTATTTGGGACTAAAGAACGCAGTGCTTCTTCTGGGGAGAGCGGCTGTTGTGTACGTGGCAAGCGAAGCATTGTGATTTTCTCTATTCTCAGCAGATATCTTACGGATCTCAGGTTGTTACGTTATATAGCTGATTTTTTAGACGAATATATTTGTAGCATGGTGCTCGTAAGCCGATGGTCATTCGTGCTCATTCCCGATCGTAGTGGGTACTGTGACGGTCTTTAAATGCCTGTGCACGGTATGCCCAGGTGTAGTAGCGTTAAGGGGCATCATGGGACCAAAATGTTTCGGCGCTTTCTGGCATGGTGTCTGTTGTAGCCTGTACATTTCTTCGAAACGTGTGAAGCGAGGTAATACAGCATTACTTGTGCGAAAATTTATTTTTAAGCACTGTAATGGGTTCTCTGTATTTACAAGGCAAATTTTCATATCAATAATCACTTTTGTTGTTTTACTTGTACCAGAGTCCTTCAATACTTTTCTGGTCACGAAACTTCTCCGTAACGCTATGGGAGAGCTTCATATGGGGACCAAAGCTCCCGCGCGGTGGCGCTACGAGTCTGGTGAAGGCGGCTTGGACGGCGGCGGCCGCATTTGCAGTGCGTTGGAGCGCGAGCCTACTGGTTTGTTTGTTGTGTGGTATAGCTTTCTACACTCATCACGGACGGCAATATATGTGAACTACCATGCCTCTGACGTGCTGCGTACCTGGTTGCCGCTCTGGCTATCGGAGTTGTACGGAAAAAGCTTCGCTGTTCTGCCTCCCAAGCGACCGCGAACAACGCGACAGGTGGAAGCGAGCCATTCCACGACAGGAGACGGGCGCTTTCAACTTCGAGTCGAAGGCCGTTCGTGTGTGCGAGAAACATTTCGACACCACGGACATTATTCGAGCCGATGAGTTCAGAATAAGTGGACAATCTGTGCTTCTGCAGCGCGAGAAGCCTAAGCTCCGCGTCGGTGCCATACCCCGGATATTTGAAAACCTGCCGGCGTATCTTACGAAGCCCAAGCCACGGTCGCGCTCACAGCGAGAAAATCCGCCTGCAAAACGTCGTCGCGTTTCGTCGCCGAACAACGATGGCACTGCAGCTTCTGTGAGCTCCAGCACAGAGCCCTGCGATCCTGAAGCAGCCGGAGATGATGGTAAGCCTCCATTCGCGTTGCCTTGTTTTCTTGTTTCACTATGTTGAGAGCCTGTATTGCCTGTGTCAGAGTGAAGGACTCTGCCTGTGTGCTGCGTGATGTCGCATTATATTGATCCATATTTATTCGTTTGACAGGTGGAGCGATAAACACTGGAAGCTGCACAGAGACGGCATGCCAGACAGAGGGAAATGTCTGCTCCATCTCAGAGCTCCACGCAGTTAAAGACCAGCTTCGAAGCACTAAGCAGCAACTTCGTTTGTGCCAAGTGAAGATTGCGAAATTGACGGCGCAAGCGAATAGGAGCAGAAGATCGCACCAAGACGTTCAGAAGCTTTCGGCTCGCGAGAAGCTCATTTTTGACCACTGGCTCATGAAAGCCAACGCGAAGTCTGCAACAGCTGCGCGGTAAGTTCCAAATACCCCATCACACAGTAACATTGCTATTGGATTGCCCCTTTTGCGTTTCAAAATGTTATCTCAAGGTGTAACCTTCATTTATTCATCATGTATTTGTATCTGTTGTACCGCAAAACAATATGCTATTGAGGCAGACATTGGTTTGGCCGTTTTGTTTTGTGTAGTGTTATTTCTAATTTCGGGAAAAATTGCAGGTTTGTTTGGGCAAATATACTGTCTTCAGTTTTTATAACACCATTCTCATTATTTTTTGCTTTGCATGAATAGTTTCCAACAAGCTCATTGTGGAAAACAAATATGCAATTCATTCTCTCCAGGTACAAAAAGGAGTGGATTTATGACTGCTTGCTGCTAAAGATAAAGTCAACAGCAGTCTACACTTTTCTTCACGAAAATGAATTTCTGCCCCTTCCAAATCCCCGCACCCTCTATGGCTACCTCAGAAATCTGAAAGCTGATTTTGGCTTCGACAGCACTTTGTTCACGGTTCTGTGTGAAAAGCTAAAATCAGTTCCAGAAAGAGAGCGTCGAGGTAAGAAGCAGTACTCATTTTTATAATTGTATTATATTCAGCAGCGCAATTGAGACAAGATGTTAACCTACCCAAAACTTTCCAGGGGTGCTCATGTTCGATGAAATGAGCGTTAGAAAAAGCGTTCACATTCGCGAGTCGGACATGGCACTGCTGGGCAAGGTGGATTTCGCCGAACACACACGACCAGGTGACCATAGCAAAGACGGCGACCACGTGCTGGTCTTTCTGTTTCGGCCTTTTCTAGGAGGGTGGTCGCAAACCGTGGGCACATTTTGTGCTTCTGGTGCTGCCCCAGGATCAATCGTGGCGAAGCTCCTTTTGCAGTGCATTGTTCACCTTACAAACGCTGGTGTTGTTGTTGACGCAGTGACGTGCGACAACTCCACATCAAACCAATCAGCCTTGAGATCTCTGGGTACGTCTTTTCAAATTTTATTTAGCTGTGGTTAGTGATGTAGTAGAAAAACAAGTGTACTATTAAACTGTTTTCTCTCAAGGTGTCAACGGGGACATGCACAAGCTTCAAACGTGTTTCGAAAACCCATGTGAGCCCTCAAAGCAAGTCCACGTGGTAATTGATCCACCGCACATATTTAAGTGCATCAGAAACAACTTGCTGAAAGTGGGCAAGTTTTTGGTAAGTAAAAAAAGTTGCATATGAATATATGCATAAACTATTCAGTTTTAAAAAAAAATGTCACTTGTCCTTATGTTGCAGCTCCCTCAAGGACAGGAGGTGTTCCACTGTCACTACAAGGACTTACTGGACTATGAAGAAGGACAGGCTGGACTCCGGGCTGTACCGAAGTTAACGAAAGCCCATATTTTCCCCAACGCGTTCCAAAAGATGAGCGTGAAGTTGGCTGTCCAGGCAAGTCATGCACGCAGCTATGCTCAGTGCAAAGTGTATTTCAAAAACATCTGCTCAAACATTTTGGGAAGTAAACTTAAAACCCTTCTTTTCCACACATTTTACAGCTGTTCAGTGAGAGTACTGCTTCGGCCATGGAGTTTTATAGCGAGCAGGAAGACTGCAAGAAGCTCCATGGGTCGGCTGCAACATCGCAATTCACAAGAACATTGAACAAGCTGTTCGACTGCCTGAACTCTCGCAGGCCAGACCATGTTCGATTCAACGAAGCACAACACATTGCTGTGAGATTATTACATGTGTTATGAAGTGTTCTTCGTGTACTATAGATGAAGCATAATTTTATTCCAGGTGTTGAAGGACAGCATTGCATGGCTGGACAACTGGGAGAAATACATCAAGACATTACCGACCGAGAGGCAAGTCTGCTTTCTGAGTAAGCAGACATGTGGAGCCCTCAGACTGACACTGCATAGCTCAGTTGCACTCATCGAGAACTTGCTGTTGTCTGGATTTCGTTACGTTCTCGTTGGGAACTTCGGACAAGATCCTCTAGAGGTAAACATGATTACTTTTATGTGTATAAATGTGCTATGAATTTCTCATTGTTGCGATAAATTGATGTTTTCTTTCTAGAGGTTTTTCGGCATCGTCAGGCATGTTGCTGGTGATGGAGGGCAGCCGACTGTGCAACATTTTTTGTTCATCTATCGGATGCTCTCTGTGAACAACCTAGTTCGACCGCCAAAACGGGCCTCGGTCGAGGGAGATGGACCCCAGCTGTTGCTCAAGCTCCAGGGCCTCTTTGACAAGGGAAAACCTGCCTCCAGTCAGGTGAAGCGCCCCTTGCTTTTATTTATTACGTCTAGTTTCTTTTTTTTCAGGAGCAGTTTCACTACACAAATGACCAAATAACCAAATGAAACATAATGTGTTTTTGCATTTATGAATCTCGGCTTATACATTGAAAGATTTGAAACTTGGAATGTATTTTGCAGGTTGACATGTTGGCGGTCCTCTTTGATGACGTTCTTGAGGAGCCGGGAGAGGCAGTGAACAATGCATCCGTGCCTGACGTTACGCTCTCCACCAAAGAGTGCATTCTTGATTATCTTGCCGGTTATGTGGTAAAGAAGTTTTCAACGATAAGCTGCACTGACTGCGTGGGAACACTCAAGAGCCAGACACGAGAGCCAACTGACCTACTCCAGAAGAAGTCTAGAGGATTCCTGCAAGTGCCCTCATCCCAGCTCCTCAGCCTGTTGCGCATTGTGGAAGGACATGTTGAAGAACTGACTGTGGACACAGTTGCATGTGCCGATGTGTATGCGAACATTGTTGAGCAAGTTTTGCTCGACAGCCGCATTGCTTCTGCTGGTGTGGGCTGTAGGTTGCACTATGTGGGTACCACAGCAGAGGTTGTTCATTTTTTCTTGAGGTGCCGCCTGCACTTTTACACCAGGGAAAAAAAACAAGCTGACACGAGCGACGCGGCGAGCAAACTGCCCAGCAAGTGGTGGCAACAAGCCTAGTCGGTAGCAGATGTTCTGTTTGTCATGCTATGCAAAGCCCAACTGTTGTGTTTTGTGTTTGATAGTGACACATATTTGTGTGACGTTGTTTATTTCCTTTATCCGCCATGCTATTGCCGTAAACTTGTATGAATAAACACTTGCACCACAGCCGCGGCGCGTTTTCTAGTCATTTGCGTGCGCTTGGCAGCTGCCTGCGACGATCAGCAAGTGGTCAGTCAGGTTACTGTCATCTGTGTGGCGGAACCAAAATCCACGGCGGCGACATTTTGATTATCCAATCAGGTATTTTGAATTTGGAAAGCGGAGCATGGCTAGCTTTGCCTGCATTTCTTTTCTAAATTTTTTTTTAGTGTCCCCGCCGCGGTGGCTCAGGGGCTAAGGCGCTGTGCTGATGATGATCAGCCCAAGTACGCGGGTTCCCAGCCGCTTTTCTGATGGAGGCGAAAAGAGAAAATGCCTGTGTTTTAGAGAGTCCCGCGCATGTTAAAGATACCTGGATGGTTAAAATTATTCCGGAGAGCTACACTACGGCGCGCGCCCGATTGCCTGCATAGCGTCAGCGCGTTAAACCTCATAACCAATCAATCAATTAACTTGTCGTTTTGGTGGGAGGAGTGTGTCAGGCACTGACCGTACGAGTTTTTTTGTTGACACCCTATACCTATGTGGACAGTCAGGAAAGTCGCTCAAGTGTGTAGCATTTACTCCTACCCCCCTACGCGCGCCCATTATGCTGCTTCCATTTCGTGAGCGTTTTTCTTCATGATGTTGACGCTCACTTTCCAAACCTAGATTATTTTTTTACATTATTAGCGCGCTATAAAATCGCGCAGACACAGCGCTAACCCATCGTGCTGTACGTTTGCACACCTATTTACTCAGCGCAGCATGTCGCCCAGGGCTGTATATACCGATTTAAATCTGGTGCTAGTTAACTCAAATGCAGGAAACTGCAAAGACTAGTCAAAAATCGAAAACGCCAGATGTCCGCCTTCTCAAAGCGAGAACGTAGCGGCCGTGACTACCGCAACGAACGAACGCTGCAACATATACGACTCAGTAACACGCGTGGCCTTGCCTCTATTTCACAGCTAAGCTACGCGTCAACTGAATAAAAAAAAAACACGCGCACTTCGCTCGCGTCGCTCGCGTTTTTACAGGTGGAAATGAAGAGCAGATGAAAAAATTAGGCGCGTTGCCGACGGAGAAACAGCCGGCACGCAAGCGTCGCCGGCCGACGGCGAAGCCTTCACGCTAACAGGGGCGATCCTAGCGGCAGTTTTTGTCCCTGAATGAAACTTCGGCCGGAGTTTCGTGACCAGAAAAGTATTGAAGGACTCTGCTTGTACTTAGAAACACTTTGAAGAGGACCAGTACGAGGGAAATCGACAGGATGGGCGCCGTCTGTTAAAGTCAACAGCCCTACGTCATCATGGACTATATTTTCGAAGTGAAAAACATTGCTAATCTGTATTTGACTGTCTTAGTTTCATTTACGGTTTTTTTACGTGATATGTATGCAGTGTTGTTTATTTTTTCAATGTAGTTATCAGTGTTCTAATGGTTATTTATAAAATGTTCTGTACTCGCCATCGATGTGTTTGGCTGATGCGACGTATTCGATGGTAGCTGATGTATTCTGGCTTGATATCTTGATTAATATTATCCGCGATTGGGTTTTCTTGTTTGCATTCTTGTCTTCGATTTATATTGTGTGTAATAAGATTGATGTACTCACTTGAAACCCCCCCCCCATGTAATGAATAAATAAAAAAAAAACTCTCACTATCCCGAATTGTGTGTCGAGCCTACCTTTCGATTTCTTTTAATCTCGTCTTTCAACATAACCTTCAGGCGCCACACAGTACATATAATTTTTCATGTACATATCTCTTTCATGATTGATTGTACTAGACATTATACGTAAATGTATTTTGTGCATCGTTTGGTTTCTTGTGTGTACTACGCAAGATTGACACAGACAAGTTACGTTGCATGTTTCTCTACAGCACTAACTAAACCTTATTTTCACATCGCAGTTGTTTTTACACCAGCTTAATCCTGTCAGCACACAGTTTTGTGGGCAAAAAAAGCATATTGCGCGTAGATATCGTCAAATAATTGCAACGAACGCGAATAGCACGCGCACGCAAGGGAAACTAACCGCCGTGCGCGAGGTGGCTGGCTACGGTAAAGGAGGCGTTGCGTGTAAACCAAAATACAACAGCGAAAATGAAAAACTTCCACACACAGGGGGTCGCAAACCTTATATACCAAGCATCGAAGCGCAAAAAAATAGTGCGTATTTCAAACATACACACGGCATATTAAATTTACATTGAATTAGGCAACTTGGTGCATGTTCCCGGCGCCATACATTTACGTCTTGGACCTTCGACGAGTTAACGGCTATTGGTTATAAAGATGTGCAGATGCGATACCAATAAACAAATACTCATCAAGCTAAGCACTTGGAAGTGCGCCGCGAGTAACACTATTATGAACGCAAAGCGTAGCTGAGTCTCAGCTCGTGTGACTCAATATGGCGGCGCCAGCGGGGTTGTCTCCACCCTGGACGGCGGCGCTGGGCATCGAG